>NC_057765.1:0-143210 GCF_010389155.1 Erigeron canadensis | reverse complement strand
TTAATGAAAATAATCAATTTGAATTAGTTTCTTTGAATTCATGCTATGATTTATGACATACTTTTGGAAACTTTACTAAGTTCTTCAGTGAATTTTGTGGGATAGTTCATTGTTTGTTAAGTTTTGTAGACGGCATTTAGTATGGGATTAAGTGTTTCAAGATGGTTTGCTGTCATGCATATCTATGATCCAAGAAGTTCTCGGTGTCATATCATATTGGTAATGAGGTTCATATTTAAATTGATTATTTTCAGGATAGCGTTTAAACCATGGGTTTTCATTCAAGATTATAATGTTCGGTATCTACTTACATTATGATTATGATTTGGGTGCTAAGCAAGTTTTTTAGTACAAGGCATGAACAGGTGCTATCTAACGAGTTTTTGCTATGTACAGATTGTGATAAAGGGTGGTTTTGGAAGATTGCTTGGCGATGAAACTCTGAAATTTTTGCTGAACTACGGAATACTTTAGATTTGTTCTTACGAAGATAACTGCTATCTTCGTTCGACACAATTTGTTCAAACGAAGTTTATCTTCGTTTGGCTAACTTCGTTTGTGAAGTTATGCCGACCCATAGTTGGCCCATTTTTAGTTCCATATATAAGGGTTTTTCTTCGTTATTTCTTTATCAAACGAAAAATACTCTCATTTTCGAGCAAAACCCTAAAAAACACAAACTTTTTCTTTTCTCTCACTTTAATTCGTTTTCTTGATTCATTGTCCAAACTGAGATCTAAGTAAGTTTTTAATGTTCTTTTCATTCACGAATATGATTCAGGTTCCATGTATCTTCGATTTGATTTGTGTTGATTATGTTATAAAAATTTGTAATCATTCACCTGGTTTGATCAAATGAATTTAGACTTGTGTGAACGAATTTAGACTTTAGTTCAAAACGAATTTAGATGTGTGCACATGGACTTAGATTTGAATTGAACGAATTTAACTTGGGTAGAAACGAAGTTACTTTTATGCCTTACGAACTTAGACCAGGTTGATGAGGAACGAATTTAGCTTAACACCCTTAGGTTTATTCAAACGAACTTAGACTTCGTTTATAGGTTACGAACTTAGAAGATAAGTTTTATAACTTACGAACTTGCATGTACAGTTTAGTCTTAACGAACTTAAACTTCGTAGGTGTTAATTTAGGTTTAATTCTTACGAACTTAAGACCTATTTTCGTTTAGTTATTACTTACGAATTTAGCTTCTATCTTCGTTCTGACTACTTAACGAATTTATTGGTTATCTTCATTCAGACTTGTTTTGTGAAATATAGGATTAGGGTTTTTCAGATTAGGGTTTTTCACATTAAGGTTTTTTTTAAATTAGAGTTTTCAATTCTGCAATCCATTATCATGATTATTTATATTTGTTTCGATATTGTGATTGGTTTTGCAGAAATGGCTCTCGCTCCTCGTCAATTTGTGAAAAAGCACAATCTTGCACTGAACCTAGATCCAGATCAGCATAATTGCGAACATTTTCATGAAATGTTCAACTACTTGCTCGCTCGCGATTATTTTTTGCTTTTTGTGATTCGCCGAGACTGATTCAGCTGTATATTATTCCTTCTGGTCTACTGCTCATGAAGTTATGGTTGATGGCCAAGGTTTTGTACGAGCAACTGTTGAAGGCACAACATTTGATTTCAATGCTGAGTCGCTCCGCACTATTTGCATCTAGGAGTAGAACCAGACGTAGAAGAAGAGGAAGATGTTGAAATGACTTACGAGTTCGATCTCCTTCTTCGCTGCTTTCAGAGAATGGGATTTGTTGGCCAGGTCAAACTTCCTTTTGACAAGAGTGGTTTCAGGGAAGATGGAGGTATCTGGCGTATGCATTGCTCGTCTGTTTGAGCAATCGCAAGGCTGGCTTTGATCAACTATCTGCACAGATTGCGTCGCAGATGGTTGCTTTGGTCTATAATCGTCCTTATCCTTTCTCCCGATATTTTTATCAAGAGTTTGTTGATCAGATTAATGCTAGGGGGAGAAAGCGATTTCTTCTGTATCCTCGATTTGTGATGGCTATAGTTAAACATTTTTGTCTAGACTTAGAATATGACCAAGGTCCTCGCTACGTTCTTCATGCTTGGCCTTCGCGTCTTTTTGCTGATCTAGAGGCAAATACGAGTAATGTGGCTGGTCTCCATGATCCACCACTTTTTGGTCACCTGATTAATCCAAACTATCAATCTCGTCTTGAGAATGATATGTTTGTGGATGCTGCTGATGACGATTCTGATTCTGGTTCTTCAGCGAGTTCTGTTGATGGTGTTGAGAGTTCTGGGAATGAGTCTACTGGTTCGGATGTTGGAAATGATGATGATGATGTTGCTAGTTCCGACGGTTCTGCTGCTACAACTGCGACAGACACAGATGATTCTGCTGCTGCTGAACGTCGAACTAAGATGATTCATGATATTGCGCTGCTTCTGAAAGCGATCATTCGCATCAGTCGTTTGATCAAGCGGGTGTTTTGTTTCATAGAGAACGCAGAAGCAAAGCTTGTCACGTTGTTCCAGCAATTTCAGATTCCGCTAACTCAATTCCTGGTGCTGAGATTGATCCTGATGTTGCAGCTCAACATGATTCTGAATTGAGAGAAATCTTTGAAGATATGGAAGACCCTGTGAACAGAGCAAGTTCGGTTATTCCAGTGAAGAGGCAAGGGAGTATTGATCTTCAATATACCAGAATTAAGCGTCGACGTGTTGTTGAAGCTTCTTCTGTAGCCATGCCTGATCCTCCAAGACCGACTGCTGCTGTTGCTCCTGTTCTTGGTCGTGTGTGATCTGTTGGAGACCAGGGTTCGCACTTTGGAGTCTGAACTCATTGAGACTCGCGCTGCCTTAACATTTTTGATCAACTGGGTCAAGAATCAAGGGGGAGAAGTTCCTGAAGAAGTTTGCAGATTGTCAGCGGTTCAACCACGACGTCAGAATGACGATGATGATGCTGATAATGCTGCTGAAAGGAATGTTTCTCGCCCAGTTGAAGATAGAGGAAAGGGTGCAGCGATCGAGGGGGAGACAGGAGGTGATACTTCTCAGCAAGGTGCTTCTGGTTCTGGTGCTGGTCCTTCTGGTGCTCCTCGTGATTCAGGTTTCTAATTTTGTCTATGATAAAGATTGTTAGATATAATGTATAATTGATTGTGTGTAATAAGTTATGATATTTTATGTAATGAAATGTAATTTTTTATTTTAATACAAGTACATTCATCTTATTATAATTATCATGATTATTCTTTTATTCTGGTGTCATTTTGTGTAAATTTAAATAGATGATCCAGATTATACAGATTTATTCTTTGATGGTGATGAGCTCAAGGAAGGCGAATTTGTCCCTGAACCAAATCTAGATATATTCAAGAAGCCTTATGGGTTTGACGAAGTATGGGACTCAATTCCTGAAGATTCGTTGATTGATGAGAATAGAGTGCTGGATCAGCAGAGATCAGATGTTAGAGAAAGAATGCTTCAAGTCCTATTCAGCAGCCTAACTCCAGTTCTACATTTTGTGTGTATGCTAAGAATGGTGATGTGTCGATTCCATCTGAATATGAGATTAATGTGACAAGACCATTCAATTCAAATGATTTTCCAGTTTCTCTCAGAGATGATGATTCATTACATATTGTTGATCGACGTGTTCCCGAGAAAAGAGTAAATGATTGGATAGTACATAGGGAAATGTGGAAACCGAATTTGTATTGGACTCATATCTCAGATAAAGATGCTGCAAAGTACAAGACAATCATCTGGATTTGGTTTTATGATGATGAATTGAAGTTGTTTGTGCTTAAAAGACCAGAGGGTTGTCAGTACTTAGCATGGTGTGAGAGACATTTCAGAAGTTTGTGTGAAGAAGATTTACATGAGCTTGGAAATAACTGGATTATCAATCCAAGCGATGATGGCTTAGCTGATGTGTTGGTAAGAATCTCAGAAAAGATTTCTGGTTAAGGAAGAATATGAAAGATTCTGATAAACCACAGTTTAAGATCGAGCCAAGATCGAAGAAAAGAGTGGTCAAACCAGATAAAACAGTTGAGTTTGTTCAACATGATATTAAATGCATGATCAAGGTCCCTGCCAAGAAATGGGCACAAGATGTCTTGGACAAGATGGATAATTGGGAAATTGATCGAAATTCTGGTGAAGCCAAGATGTATGCAGATTCAAAGAAGCAGATTTTGTTGAGAAGAGTTTATGATCCGATGCAGCTTGTGAACTTCTCGAGAAATGATCTGAGAAAGCTGTACGATACAGAGTGTTCGTTTTTGCCATTTTGGAAGTATGAAGAAAGTAGATATCGTAAGATACTTCAGCTCTGCTTACATGAAGATATTCATGCAAATAGCAAAAGATTGTTGTTTGATGAATGATCAGATTTTGAAGACTAAGAAATCGAAGGTGCTGCTGTCAAGGGGGAGTTTGTTGATGCATGTTGATGTGACAACAGCAACTTAGATTTGATATGTCGTTTAGATTGAGACATTATGTTAATTTATGTCGTATCTATATATGTAATTGATAGATTATGGACTTTATGTTATGGTAATGATCGATTACATGTTTTGGTGCTATATATATGTGTTATGTATGATGTTTGTTGTGTAATATACAAGTACAAACATAATATGTGTTAGGATTCCTTAAGATGAAATACTTAGGAATATAACTAAGTCTTGTATCTAACGAAGATAAGGTATATCTTCGTTAGAGGCAAACGAAGATAAACTTTGTTTGGTACAAACGAAGATTAACTTCGTTACATGGGCTGGGCAACTAAGTTCGTAAGAACAAAGCCCAGCAAGCCCAGTTCGACTCAAAACATATATATACGAATGAATACTCTAAAATAAGTATCACGTTCGACATACAAGTACACCAGACACCTAAGTTCGTTCTATATCTTATAGAAACGAAGATAGCATAATACGGCTGATTATTTACTTGATAATTAGCAATATACCAGTTTACTAATCAAACTAGTTATCTCGTGAGGATTCCGCACTCACGACATAATCATAGACGATCTCGAGAGCGATCTATAGCTATCGAGGGACTCACACTTTTCGGATCAAAAGATCTCGGATCCTTTGGTTTTCGAGTCTATTGTTTCCGGATTCGAAGAGATTTTGGATTTTGAGATTTTCGCATATATATATCTCGGGTTCATCAAGATTCGGGTATGTTCATATGCCAAGAACACTATTCAACCGAAAATATATACATAAATGTGAAAACGTGTTTCAGCACGTTCCCGGATCGATTAACACGAGATCTAACAATCATAGATGTGCGGAATCCGTCTATGATCGTTTTTAGGGTTAATTAATGATTATCATGATAAACACAACGAAGATAATAAGAACAGGAGATAAACACAAAAATACTATCATTAATCATATGATTACAAGATGAATCCGTATGAACAACATCTACAATGATTACGGATACAATCATTGAGACGAATCGTGATAGTTTGGGCGGTATCTCGAGGTATAGATCTCTACCTCGAGAACCTAGTGAATGACTCTATGTTGCAAACTAAATCATCAATCTAAATTCGTGACCTAAGACTTATATTATAGGCTGTACAAACAGACTGGGCTGTCAAATTCGTACAAATGGGCTGGGCCTTACTAACTTAATAGTTCTTACGAACTTAAACTTCGTAAGCATAATTGTACGAATTTCTCAGCCTTTTAGAATTATTGCATCGGACAACAAATTGTGCACTTTATGTGCTCTAACAATAAATATAAAGATTCCGATCCATATATCACGGATTTGAAAGATATCACATATATATACACATATTCATACTCAAAACCGAAAAGTATATATATTTTGTTCAAAATCGGACCTATAGATATATACACACATATATATCCGAATATATATATAAATATAAAAGAAAATCTGATGTAAGAGGAAGAAGAAGCATATAACCAATCTACATTATTCTTGTAAAAAAATTCGGGTTCTTACATATATATATCTCCATATAATCCGAAGATATATATATATACATATACATACAAGAAAACGGGATTTTGATGAAGAATAACAAGAAATCATTTAGATCCAAGCATATTTACTCGAATTTGAAAGAATGATGAAGAAAAAGGTGGTGGTGATGGTGGTTCGTGGAGGATGGTGGCGGCCGGCCGGAAATCTAAAGAG
Source organism: Erigeron canadensis (assembly GCF_010389155.1). Lineage (NCBI taxonomy): Eukaryota > Viridiplantae > Streptophyta > Magnoliopsida > Asterales > Asteraceae > Erigeron > Erigeron canadensis. The sequence continues at coordinate 137,006 of NC_057765.1, read as the reverse complement.
AGAGGGGGGCGGCCAAAGAGAGGAGAGGGAGAAGTGAGAGGCTAGTGGAAAATGAGGGAAAGATTAGGGTTAGGGCTTTTTAGGGTTTTGTTCTTCCCCTTTTTACACCATTGTCTAGTTCTTGACCGATGCATCGCAGTATACTACAAAGTCATCAAATCCCTCAGGCAGACTCAAATCGGTACATTACACAACCTATCCTCTAAAATCTGAAACGCTTTTTTTGTTTCTCGCCCCAAACATACGGTCTGTCTTTCTACGTCAATTGGGTTAGCAGCAGCGTAATCTTAGAGAAGTTTTCAATGAACCGTCTATAATAACCCGCCAGACCAAGGAACTGTCTAACCTTAGTCGGCGTCTCTAGCGTTCTCCAATTCTTAACTGAATCAACCTTGCTAGGATCTACATGTATTCCATCCTTGCTTACAACATGTCTCAAAGTATACCTCATTCAGCCAGAATTCACATTTAGAGAACTGTTCATACAGTTTTTCTTTCCTCAACAATTCCAGTACCTTTCTCAAGGGTTCAGTATGTTCCTCTTTTGTCTTTCAGTAATTCAAAATGTCGTCGATAAACACGATAACATACTTGTCCAAATACAGTCGGCACACTTGATTCGTCAAGTCCATGCACACTGCCGGAACGTTAGTTAATACAAAGGGTCACTGTAAATTTAAATTGTCCGTAGCTTGTCCTAAAAGTGGTTTTGGTATGTCGTCCTCACGTACACGTAATTGATGATACCCTAAACGTAAGTCAAACTTTGAGAAACGCTTTGCACCTTGGAGCTGGTCGAATAGATCAACAATCATAATGAGGGGATAACGGTTCTTCACTGTTAACTTATTCAACTCACGATAATCGATACACATATGAAATGAGTCATCCTTCTTTTTGACGAATAATACAGGTGCTCCCACGAGACTGGATAGGTCTAATAAATCCCTTGTCTTGAAGTTCTTTAATTGTGTAGCCAATTCTGGTAATTCAGTTGTTGCCAGTCTATATGGGATTTTGCTACAGGAGCTACGTTAGGAACAAGACATATACGAAAATCAAATTGTCGAAACGGAGGTAAGCCGGGTAACTCATCAGGGAAAACATCCTGATAGTCACGAACGACGGGGACATCAGTCAAGCTAACCTCTTTAACAGGCACACTCATGACATGACCCTCAAAAGACTCAGACTACTCGCCTTGAACTTCTAGTGTCTTGCCATTAAGTAAGGATGAGAAGATGGATTATGTAGAAAACTTTAGCGTCGATTTCTCATAGGGCATGAAAAAGATAGAGGAATGGTAAAGTTATGACCCTTTGGAACCTAATCTTCTGAATTAAAAGTTATAAGGGAATTCTAATAATTTTTGCACTATTGTCGCATCGACCAAAGACATGCAGTCCATACTAACCATAACGTCAAAATTCCCCTTTTCAAAAGGTACTAAGTCAATAAAGAAAGCATAGTCATTAAGTACTAATGTGCACAAACGAATGACCCAGTCTAGTTTAACTAGCTCTTTGTAACCATTTGTACGTCAAAATATATATATGTATAAGACTCGGTCTAATGTTCAATAAGGAAACGAAACAAAACTAGTCACGACAAATCTATAATCATCCCTCAAGTCGAAGAACAGTAGCATTAGGATCCATTTAGAAGAAAGGTTCCTGTAGCGACATTCGAATCGCTACGAGTCTCTGTTGCATTTAGTACGTAAGTACGACCTCTAGCATCTCGAACTTGACCGCTTCTTTTTTTGACGGGTCCAACAATCTGTAGCTGATTAAGATGAACTTCCACTTGAACCTGTCGTCCAACACACTGCACCAACTCATTAGCGTTAGCCTCTGATCTCAATATAGTCGCTCCCAGAATACGCAGATGAACAACAACCATAGTCGACCTGAACCAAAGGATCAACCTACGAAGATACTTCTCGATGCCTTTGCTCTGGGGATTAACCAAATGTGAAACAAACATTCACAACTCATTGAAACATGTACCGTAACCAACATGATCATCACCAATCATCTTATGCTCCAAAAGTCCTCGATATAACCTTATCAGTTCAGTTACCGTACAGAACTTTCTCGTCAACAACTCCTTAAATCTTTATTAAGGCATCGCCTCAGCCACTACTCTGCCTCTAGCTCGACACTAACCATTCCACCAAGACAGCACATCCAAGGTAAAGAAATTGCCCTATAACTGAACCTTTGACCAGGTGTACACTCACTAATGTCAATCACAACTTCCGTCTATCTAATCATTGAATAAATACGCCTGCTCCACCTCTGTCACATAATCTTGCATGCCACATTCCTTGACGATTTTGTAAGTAAAACATCTGACACCACTTCTAGTCTCTTTTAGTGCATTTCCATTACGCATTTTCTCGTCGCGTCTTCATAATATTCACCAATCTCCTGTATCACTGTTTCCTCATACTGCACATCCTCTGCTTCATTAAAAGTCGGCCCTTCATTCGTCGCATTTTCGGTATCTCGTGCAAGGACAACATTGACGACTTGAATAATCACGGGGATGGCCTCCGTTTGAAGTAGCTCTCGTCTCATCGCTATTACACACACGTTAGTATATCTCTTGAACGTTAGACGCGAAGAAGCGCTAAAAAATGTCAATGTCTATGTTACATACTACACTCAGCAACTCTCTCGTCTTGTGGTCTAAGGGATGCTATCCAGAACCTAAACTAGTCATGCAGTCCACGTCAATGCAATACATATATATATATATATAACTGCGATTTAGGGTTATATATTAGTAGTGTATATATATATACACTACTAATATATAACCCTAAATCGCAGTTAAAATGTGGTCCGAATCTAACACCTACATCCATTGCACTAGTGGTATATGTATACAGGGTTTACCAACGGCTAACCCTCCACACTCCTAGTACATCTAATGCAAGGTCGGATTACGGTACTGGTATGCTCTCTAGGTATTGGTCGGGTATGTATACAGGGTGTACCAACGGCTAACCCTCCACCTAACCAACACCCATTAAGCAGCCTAGGGTAGCTACCACACTCTCACTACAAGTGCAATCACTGATGTCAATAACTGTCGCAAGGCATGGCGGTAATCATAGAACAGTTGATCAGGCTTTTCTATGATTATCGCTATGCGATACTAGTTAGTGCCATCACTTCATCTTGCTCTAATACACATAAATAATCACAATAACACCAAAAGCACACAGTCACCCAATGATAGCCAAAGTCAAAATAAACACAGGGATAATAAGTCTCAATAGGATATGAAATCAAAATATAAGCGACGTTAGCACGTCTAGAATGCATCTATGATTCCTATCGTAAATGCTATACGGGGTTCTTAGGTTGTAGTCTAGGCTTTTCCACCTAATTCTGTACAACCACGGCTCTGATACCATTCTGTAACACCCCACCATTGGCGGAAACATGAGGTGTCATGAGAAGTACAACACGACATGGAATTACATAGATACCGCTAAATGAAATAGAATATAATAAATATATTCTCAAAAACATGAGTTCACAGTCATGTCAATGCTAGAACAGCCTATTACAATGAGCCCATAAACTGAAATAGTCCAAGGCATGTAGCCTTAAAGTCTGACAATAAGCAATAGAGCATAAATCTCCGAAGTCCAGACCTAGCATAGAAGTCTTTATCCCTGATTAACCTGAGTACCTGAAAAGTATACTAAAACGTGTCAACACAAAGGTTGGTGAGTTCGTAGGTTTTAGTCAAAAAGTCCAGTCAAGAAATAAGTCTTTTGTCGATTCTTTTAAGTACAAATATAAGTATTTGTTCAATATATAATGAGGAGAGTTATGCCATATAAGTCAAAGTACACAAGTCTCAAGTCCAAGGTACTCAATGTACCCGAAATCAATTCGAAAGGCAATAGCAATCTAGTTATCTCAAGAGGATTCCGCACTCTTGACATAACGAATCACATCTTATTACGATCCACGCAACGATAGGGCACCTTACAAGTGGTATCAGAGCCCTAAGGTTGATTACCAGAAGGTTTAAGATTGTTTGATTCGCTATTGATTGCAAAATCAATTCGAAATTCGTGTTTTTGGTCAAGTTCGTACTCTTCTTCGTGTTACTTCGTGCATACATCAGCACGAAGTGAACTTCGTGTTCGTGCTTACGTCACCCAGTAGACTTCGTGTCCACTTCGTGCCACGTCAGCGCAAACCACTCTTCGTGACTTAGGTCGTGACTTGTGTTTCGTACTTTGTGCCATGTGTACTTCGTGCCACGTGTCCTTCGTGCTATACGAACTTCGTGCCACGTGTACTTCGTGCTTCGTGTACTTCGTGCCATGTGTCCTTCGTGCTATACGAACTAAGAAGTTTTTTCTTTTACTTGAATTCAAAAGATTCGAAATGACGACCTTACCAGCTGCCGCAAACTCACCCAATGCCTTACTTATCAGCCAGATGATCATGCATGATCATGAGGTTGGTCGGGGTAATACACCTCCAAAGATTTTCCGTATGGAAAATTATTGGATGTGGAAGAGATGTTTTGAAGACTACATTTGTCTCACTTACATGCAAATGTGGTTAGTGATAACTCAAGGTTTTGATTGGCCTTCATATGAGAAGAACGGAGTGATCAGTAGGTATACTTATGCTGATATGCCTATTGAAGAACGTAAAAGATACGTTGTTGAGGGAAAGGCATTGTCTACTCTTACTATGGCCTTGCCTCAAGATAGTGTACATTTGTTTAAAAAGTACACTACTTCAAAGGATTTATGGGATGCTCTCGAAAGATATTGTGAGGGCGATGTAACTTTGAAGAAAAACCGTATCAAGCTTCTCAAGCGTCAGTATGAAGCCTTTAATGGACTGAAAGGGGAATCTCTTGACGAGATTATTATTCGATTTAGTCATTTGACCACTGAGTTGTCATACTTTGAAGTTGTTTATCCTCAAACTGAGCTAGTTGATAAGTTTCTGAATTCACTGCCTAAGACTTGGACTGATTATGTTCATCAACTTTAAGATGATCAGGAATACAGTACATGGGATTTTGAGAAGGTAGTCTCCAAGCTGAAGAACAGAGACATGAAGAGAAGGATTAAAGACACTCACTCGGATTTTACACAAGATCCATCCTTATATCATGCCAAGTCTGTTCATTTAGCAAGCTCTAGCTCAGGAAACAACGCATTTCTAAGTGGTGCAGAAGCTACACCAATAGTAGATGCTGAAGGTATTGCCGGATATGTTGCTTATGACAATACAAATGTCAAGAGCTATGTACAATCTTTTCATTCTATGCCAATGAGTATGAGTTCTGCAGAAGGAAGAATGAGTGTTTACTCAGCCTTTTGGAATGCTCATGAAGCATTTATTGGAGGAAAGGTTACTTGTGAGTCCCTCGATAGCTATAGATCGCTCTCGAGATCGTCTATGATTATGTCGTGAGTGCGGAATCCTCACGAGATAACTAGTTTGATTAGTAAAAAGGTATATCGCTAATTATCAAATAAATAATCAGCCGTATAGTACTATCTTCGTTTCTATAAGCTATAGAACGAACTTAGTTCTCTGCAGTACTTGTATGTCGAACCTCTATATCTCAGGGTATTCGTTCGTATATATATGTTTCAGGTCGAACTGGGCTTGCTGGGCTTTGTTCTTACGAATTTAGCTGCCAGCCCATGTAACGAAGTTAATCTTCGTTTGTACCAAACGAAGTTTATCTTCGTTTGCCTCTAACGAAGATATATCTTATCTTCGTTAGATGTAATACTTAGTTATATTCCTAAGTGTTTCATCTTAAGGAATCCTAACACATATTATGTTTGTACTTGTATATCACACAACAAACATCATACATAACACACACATATATATATAACTCCAAAACATGTAATCGATCATTACCAAAACATAAAGTTCATAATCTATCAATTACATATATAGATACGACATAAATTAACATAATATCTCAATCTAAACGACATATCAAGTCTAAGTTGCTGTTGTCACATCAACGTGCATCAACAAACTCCCCCTTGACAGCAGCACCTCTGATTTCTTAGTCTTCAAAATCTGATCATTCATCAAACAACAATCTTTTGCTATTTGCATGAATATCTTCATGTAAGCAGAGCTGAAGTATCTTACGATATCTACTTTCTTCATGCTTCCAAAATGGCAAAAACGAGCACTCCGTATCATATAACTTCCTCAGATCATTTCTTGAGAAGTTCACCAACTGCATCGGATCATAAACTCTTCTCAACAAAATCTGCTTCTTTGAATCTGCATACATTTTGGCTTCACCAGAATTTCGATCAATTTCCCAATTATCCATTTTGTCCAAGACATCTTGTGCCCATTTCTTGCAGGAACCTTGATCATGCATTTAATATCATGTTGAACAAACTCAACTGTTTTATCTGGTTTAACCACTCTTTTCTTCGATCTTGGCTCGATTTTAAACTGTGGTTTATCAGAATCTTTCATGTTCTTCCTTAACCAAAAATCTTTTCTAAGATTCTTACCAACCACATCAGCTAAGCCATCATCGCTTGGATTGATAATCCAGTTATTTCCAAGCTCATGTAAATCTTCTTCACACAAACTTCTGAAATGTCTCTCACACCATGCTAAGTACTGACAACCCTCTGGTCTTTTAAGCACAAACAACTTCAATTCATCATCATAAAACCAACTCCAGATGATTGTCTTGTACTTTGCAGCATCTTTATCTGAGATATGAGTCCAATACAAATTCGGTTTCCACGTTTCCCTAAGTACTATCCAATCATTTACTCTTTTCTCAGGAACACGTCGATCAACAATATGTAATGAATCATCATCTCTGAGAGGAACTGGAAAATCATTTGAATTGAATGGTCTCGTCACATTAATCTCATATTCAGATGGAATCGACACATCACCATTCTTAGTATACACAACAAAATGTAGAATTTGAGTTAGGCTGCTGAATGGGACTTGAAGCATTCTTTCTCTAACATCTGATCTCTGCTGATCCAACACTCTATTTTCTTCAATCAACGGATCTTCAGAAATTGAGTCCCACACTTCATCAAACCCATAAGGCTTCTTGAATATATCTAGATTTGGTTCAGGGACAAATTCGCCTTCCTCGAGCTCATCGCCATCAAAGAATAAATCTGTATAATCTGGATCATCTATTTAAATTTACACAAAATGAACACCATAATAAAAGAATAATCATGATAATTATAATAAAGATGAAATGTACTTGTATTAAAATAAGATAAATTACATTTTCATTACATAAAATGTCATAACTTATTACACACAAACAATTATACATTCTATCTAATAATCTTTATCATAAACAAAATTAGAAACCTGAATCACGAGGAGCACCAGAAGGACCAGCACCAGAACCAGAAGCACCTTGCTGAGAAGTATCTCCTCCTGTCTCCCCCTCGATCGCTGCACCCTTTCCTCTATCTTCAACTGGGCGAGAAACATTCCTTTCAGCAACATTATCAGCATCATCATCGTCATTCTGACGTCGTGGTTGAACCTCTGACAATCTGCAAACTTCTTCAGGAACTTCTCCCCCTTGATTCTTGACCCAGTTGATCAAAAATGTTAAGGCAGCACGAGTAGCAGTGAGATCTGACTCCAAAGTGCGAACTCTGGTCTCCAAAAGATCAACTCGATGACCAATAACAGGAACAACAGCAGCAGTCGATCTTGGAGAATCAGGCATTGCTACAGAAGAAGAATCAAGACGTCGACGCTTAATTCTGGTATACTGAAGATCAATACTCCCTTGCCTCTTTGCTGGACTAACCGAACTTGCTCTGTTCACCGGGTCGTCCATATCTTCAAAGATCTCTCGCAATTCAGAATCATGCTGAGCTGCAACATCGGGATCAATCTCAGCAGCAGAAATTGAGTTAGTAGAATCTGAAATTGCTGGAGTTGCGTGACAAGCTTTGCTTCTGCGTTCTCTATGAAACAAAACACCCGCTTGATCAAACGATTGATGCGAATGATCGCTTTCAGAAGCAGCCGCAATGTCATGTATCATCTTAGTTCGACGTTCAGCAGCAGTAGAATCATCCGTGTCTGTCGCAGTTGTAGCAGCAGAACCGTCGGAACTAGCAACATCATCTCCATCATTTTCAACATCCAAACCAGCAGACTCATCCCCAGAGTCATCATCAGAACCATCAACAGAATCATCCGAACTTTCAGAATCACCAGACTCAGAATCGTCATCAACATCATCCACAAACATATCATTCTCAAGACGAGATCGATAGTGTGGATTAATCAGGTGACCAAAAAGTGGTGGATCATGGAGACCAGCCACATTACCCGTATTTGCCTCTAGATCAGCAAAAAGACGCGAAGGCCAAGCATGAAGAACGTAGCGAGGACCTTGGTCATATTCTAAGTCGGGACAAAAATGTCTAACGATAGCCATCACAAATCGAGGATACAGAAGAAATCGCTTTCTCCCCTAGCATTAATCTGATCAACAAACTCTTGATAAAAATATCGGGAGAAAGGATAAGGGCGATTATATACCAACGCAACCATCTGCGACGCAATCTGTGCAGATAGTTGATCAAAGCCAGCCTTGCGATTGCTCAAACAGACAAGCAATGCATACGCCAGATACCTCCATCTTCCCTGAAAACCACTCTTTTCAAAAGGAAGTTTGACCTGGCCAACAAACCCCATTCTCTGAAAGCAGCGAAGAAGGAGTTCGAACTCGTAAGTCATTTCAACATCGTCCTCTTCTTCTACGTCTGGTTCTGCTCCTAGATGCAAAATAGTGCGGAGCGACTCAGCATTAAAATCAAATGTTGTGCCTTCAACAGTTGCTCGTACAAAACTTTGGCCATCAACCATAACTTCATGAGCAGTGGACCAGAAAGAATCAATATACAGCTTAATCAGTCTCGGCGAATCACAAAAAGCAAAGGATAATCGTGAGCGAGCAATGTAGTTGAACATTTCATGAAAATGTTCACAATTATGCTGATCTGGATCTAGGTTCAGTGCAAGATTGTGCTTTTTCACAAATTGACGTGGAGCGAGAGCCATTTCTGCAAAACCAACCAAAATATCGAAACAACTATAAATAATCACGATAAATGAATTGCCAAGTTGAAAAACCCTAATATGAAAAACCCTAGTCCAGAATTTCGCAAAACAAGTCTGAACGAAGATAACCACTAAATTCGTTAAGTAGATAGAACGAAGATAGAAGCTAAATTCGTAAGCAATAACTAAACGAAAATAGGTATAGATCGCTCTCGAGATCGTCTATGATTATGTCGTGAGTGCGGAATCCTCACGAGATAACTAGTTTGATTAGTAAAAAGGTATATCGCTAATTATCAAATAAATAATCAGCCGTATAGTACTATCTTCGTTTCTATAAGCTATAGAACGAACTTAGTTCTCTGCAGTACTTGTATGTCGAACCTCTATATCTCAGGGTATTCGTTCGTATATATATGTTTCAGGTCGAACTGGGCTTGCTGGGCTTTGTTCTTACGAATTTAGCTGCCAGCCCATGTAACGAAGTTAATCTTCGTTTGTACCAAACGAAGTTTATCTTCGTTTGCCTCTAACGAAGATATATCTTATCTTCGTTAGATGTAATACTTAGTTATATTCCTAAGTGTTTCATCTTAAGGAATCCTAACACATATTATGTTTGTACTTGTATATCACACAACAAACATCATACATAACACACACATATATATATATAACTCCAAAACATGTAATCGATCATTACCAAAACATAAAGTTCATAATCTATCAATTACATATATAGATACGACATAAATTAACATAATATCTCAATCTAAACGACATATCAAATCTAAGTTGCTGTTGTCACATCAACGTGCATCAACAGTTACTGATCCTGCAGTAATTGATGAAGATTACAATCAAATAGATCCTGATGATTTGGAAGAAATGGATTTACAATGGCAACTTGCTATGCTTACTATTAAGGTCAGAGGATTCACTCAGAGAACTGGGAGACCTATAGGTAATGGCACTAAAGGCTTTGACAAATCCAAGGTGAAATGTTATAATTGCGATGGATTTGGTCATTTTGCAAGAGAGTATCAACGACCTAAGAGGATTGATAATACCGTTGCTGGTCGTCAAAATTACAATCAAGGCGGTATTACTCCGAATAATCATAAGACGCAAGCAATGGTTACATATCCTGTTACTCCACAACAGCCAGTTTCGTCACCATTTTCGGAGTCAAAGGCTGTTGTTGTTCAAAATCCAGATGGTACTTATCAATGGGATACACAATCCGATGATACCTAGAATCATGCCTACATGGTAGAATTATATGATGAGGTAGTTGCAACGATTGATTATGCTGTGTACTCAAGTGAAGAAAGTGCATCTGAGATAGTACAGACTAATATGTGTAATGTTGCTGAGACAGTAAGATCTGAGAGTGAACAAATGACTGCAGTAAAAGCATCTGAAGAAAAGGAAGAGTCATCAAATACTGCTGATGACAATTCCATGAAGAGCATCGAAGAGCAGATGAAGAACTTCGTGATACCTGAAGGTATGACAACTGAAGACTTTGTTGCATACATGGCAGATTGCAAGGCTGCAGATCAGAAGGTATCTTGTTCTTTAACTTCTATAATTGACATGTGTAGAATGGTGTCAGATTTAAAACAAGAAATGTTGAAACTAAAAGAAAATTTAACTAGTTTAACTGCTGAAAATATTATACTTAAAAAGGAAAGTGATGTGTCTAAAGATTCCGATTTACTTCTACAAGGTCACCAACAAACTGAATTAGATTTTAATCCAGATGAAGTAGTATACTACACATTGAAAGACTGTGATACAGTTTTTTATGATAAAGAAGTATCTATAAATAGGATTGAACCTAAATCAAGAATTGATAAAGTTTGGTGTGTGGAAAATAAAGAAGAATGGTTAGCTGAACAAATTCCATATAAGGATAGACATTATGCTCCTTTTAGACCAATAACAAATATGGAAGAAGCAATACAGACGCTTGATACCATAAATGAAATGAAGGAGTATGGTATACCAATCCCTGAAATAGAAAATGGTCAATCTAAAAAACAACAAGTAAAGAAGTGCTATACTTGTCGTGAGAAAGGCCATATAGCTATTGAATGTCCAAATAGGAAGGTCAAGAATCCTAAGAATCACAGTCAAGTCAAGTCAAAGGATGTTAGTGATATTCCTAATCCTAAAGGGAAGGGTAAACTAGTTGAACAAGTAACTTCACCAAAATTTATGAGTGCATATAAAAAGGATTATTATGAGGAGTATGCAAAAAGACATCCTGATAATAAAAATGCACAGAATTATGTTAAGTTACTTAGACATGTGTCAAATGGAGAGTCTATTGTTACAGATCAAAGGATTAGTGTCAATAGATCTAAAACTCCAAAATGACAGGGACCTTCACAGAATACTACTTCTAGTAGTGTAAGTCCGAGTCGTTCTCGCACACCTCAAAGGAGTAATTCACCTAGGAAGATGACTCAACAAAATCGATCCCCTCCTGTTAGAATTAATAGTTCGTTTAAATTCTATGATCGATTAGGGAGTCAACCTAGATTTGGTACTCACTCATCAAGGAATTCTGTAGATGCAGGTTCGGTGTGACAATCGCAACATAGATTTGATTATTGTTTACGTTATTAGGAACTTGTTTGTAATCATTTAAATAAGAACTTGTGTTGATATTTAATGATTACGTTTGAACTTCAATATTATATCTGTTTATGTTTTGTATTGTGTTTGTGTGTTATATATTGTTTTGCAGGTACAAGAACATAGAATCAAGGTTTATAAGTGTCGTAGAACACTTAAACGATGATTGGATGTTATGTACGAGCCAAACAAAGTCGAACAAAGAGTCAAAGGCACGTCCCTCATGCTGACGTCATCAACATGAAGGATTACCCTTGTGCTGACGTCAGCACGAGGCAGGTCGGTTGTTTATTGTTTTGGGCCTAATACGTAATTAAGGCCTAAGCCCACACGATCCAATACGTAATTAGTATAAATACAAGACCTAATCTACGAAATTACGTGTAGGATTTACGAATTCTTGAGAGATATTCACGAATTTACGAGCTAAGGTTATTTGTTCCTTCGTGTGTTCTTCTACACGAACCACAAGCCTTGTGCATCTCCTTGGGTTGGTTAATTGCTTATTAATCAACAAAAGGCAATAGCAATCTAGTTATCTCAAGAGGATTCCGCACTCTTGACATAACGAATCACATCTTATTACGATCCACGCAACAATAGGGCACCTTACAAGTGGTATTAGAGCCCTAAGGTTATTAACCAGAAGGTTTAAGATCGTTTGATTTGCTATTGATTGCAAATTCATTCGAAATTCGTGTTTTTCTTTGTGTTCGTGTCTAACTTCACGTGACCTCGTGCTTACGTCAGCACGAGGTGATCCTTGCTTAGTGCCTACGTCATCACTAACTTGACTTCGTGTCAGCTTCGCGCCACGTCTGCGCGAACTGATCTTCGTGCTCAGGTGCGTGACCTCGTGTGTCTTCTTGTCACGTGCTTCTCGCGTGACTTCGTGTTCTTCGTGTCACGTGCTTCTCGCGTGACCTCGTGTTCTTCGTGTCACGTACTCCTCGTGTGACTTCGTGCCACACGATGTACGTTGTTATTTCGTTTAATTTGTCACCAAAAGATTCGAAAATGACAACCTTACCAGCTGCCGCAAACTCACCCAATGCCTTACTTATCAGCCAGATGATCATGCACGATCATGAGGTTGGTCGGGGTAATACACCTACAAAGCTTTTCCGTATGGAAAATTATTGGATGTGGAAGAGACGTTTTGAAGACTACATTCGTCTCACTGACATGGAAATGTGGCTAGTGATAACTCAAGGTTTTGATTGGCCTTCATATGAGAAGAACGGAGTGATCAGTAGGTATACTTATGCTGATATGCCTATTGAAGAACGTAAAAGATACGCTGTTGAGGGAAAGGCATTGTCTACTCTTACTATGGCCTTGCCTCAAGATAGTGTACATCTGTTTAAAAAGTACACTACTTCAAAGGATTTATGGGATGCTCTCGAAAGATATTGTGAGGGCGATGTAACTTTGAAGAAAAACCGTATCAAGCTTCTCAAGCGTCAGTATAAAGCCTTTAATGGACTGAAAGGGGAATCTCTTGACGAGATTATTATTCGATTCAGTCATCTGACCATTGAGTTATCATACTTTGAAGTTGTTTATCCTCAAACTGAGCTAGTTGATAAGTTTCTGGATTCACTGCCTAAAACTTGGACTAATTATGTTCATCAACTTCAAGATGATCAGGAATACAGTACATGGGATTTTGAGAAGGTAGTCTCCAAGCTGAAGAACAGAGACATGAAGAGAAGGACTAAAGACACTCACTCGGATTTTACACTAGATCCATCTTTATATCATGCTAAGTCTGTTCATTTAGCAAGTTCCAGCTCAGGAAATAATGCATTTCTAAGTGGTGTAGAAGCTACACCAATAGTAGATGCTGATGGTATTGCCGGATATGTTGCTTATGACAATACAAATTATAACGTTAAGAGCAATGTACAATCTTTCTACTCTATGCCAATGAGTATGAGTTCTGCAGAAGGAAGAATGAGTATTTACTCAGCCTTTTGTAATGCTCATGAAGCATTTATTGGGGGAAAGGTTACTGATCCTGCAGTTATTGATGAGGATTACAATCAAATAGATCCTGATGATTTGGAAGAAATGGATCTACAATGGCAGCTTGCTATGCTTACTATTAAGGTCAGAAGATTCACTCAGAGAACTGGGAGACCTATAGGTAATGGCACTAAAGGCTTTGACAAATCCAAGGTGAAATGTTTTAATTGCGATGGATTTGGTCATTTTGCAAGAGAGTGTCAACGACTTAAGAGGATTGATAATACTGTTGCTGGTCGTCAAAATTACAATCAAGGCGGTATTACTCCGAATAATCATAAGACGTATGCAATGATTACATATCCTGTTACTCCACAGCAGCCAGTTTCGTCACCATTTTCAGAGTCAAAGGCTGTTGTTGTTCAAAATCCAGATGGTACTTATCAATGGGATACACAATCCAATGATACCTAGAATCATGCCTACATGGTAGAATTATATGATGAGGTGGCTACAACAATTGATTATGCTGTGTACTCAAGTGAAGAAAGTGCATCTGAGATAGTACAGAAGAATATGTGTAATGTTGCCGAGACAGTAAGATCCGAGAGTGAACAAATGACTGCAGTAAAAGCATCTGAAGAAAAGGAAGAGTCATCAAACCCATGTGGATTCGAATATATATATGGGTTATTACTATTCATTAATTACCATTAATCGAAAATTAACCCTAAATAACCACACGAACTTCGTGTTCCTCGTGCTCACTATTCATCTGTTCCTTTTTCAATCGATTTCATCCTCTTTTCGTGTTTGAACTTAGATTTGTTGGTATTTTCACGATCTATGATTGATTATTGATGTTTTGACTATCAGGACTAACGATTTCATGTCCTTATAATGCCCAAATTTTGAATCTTCTTCGCGTGAACAGTAACTAGGACGAACCATGGATTAAATCTTTGATTTTTGATGATTTGGACTTAAATTGGACTTAAAATTGGATTAATTGATGTTTAAACATGTTCAATCTAACAAAACTTTAAGTAAACAAGTGTTAAATCAAGATCAATCACAGAAATTTGTGTTTCGGTCACTATTCACACGAAGAACACGAACCAAGTTCGTGTTCATCGAATTTGTTTCGATTTTGTTTTCTGGGCATACACCAACCATAAACAAGTCCACGATGATATTTTTGATCAATTTTAACATCATATGGAGATGTTTTTGATCTTCGTGTTTCTGGGTTCATATTGGCTCGTGCTGATGTCACGACGAGGGAAATTTTCCTCGTGATGACATCATCACGAAGCAGAAAGCCAAAACCCTAATTTTTATTTTCGTTTATTCTAACTTTGTTTTTCTTGTCGTTTTTGTCTGTTTTTGTGCAGGTATGGCAGGACAAGGTAACAACGCTCGTGTGTTCGTCAAGGAGCACAATGCTGCACTCGATCTCAGCATTACGCAGACGGGGTGCACTTCAGAGTTTCACGGTGTCCTACAGTTTCTTGCACGTTCTCGTGTTCATTTTGCTGTGACAGAGAACCCTCCGTTGGTGATAAGCTCATTAGGGAGTTTTGGAACTCAGCCCGTTCAGTGCAGATGGGTGCTCATACATACATTCGCACTACTGCTGGAGGACGTTCATTCTCTTTTTCGGTTGGGGACTTACGGACAATTTTACACTTGGGTGATGTCGAGATAGAGCAAGGTCCAACTGAGTTTTCTGAGGAATTCTGCGACGGTGCTCTACGTCGTGTGGGGTATACTGGTGCTATTTCTCACCCATACTTAAGGAATCATCTTCGTGGCAAATGGAAGCTTCTTACTTACTATTTGTTGAGGGCCATTAGTCATCGGAGTACAGGCTATGACCAGATGAATATACAGAATGCTTCTCAGATGGTTGCCTTGGTGCTGAACAAGCCATATAGCTTTTCTCAGTACATTTTTGATAATATGGAGAAGCAGTTGAGGTCATTTGGTATAGACAATAAATTCTTTCTGTTTCCAAGATTTGTGATGATCATAATTCGTCACTTTGCAGCTGATTTGCCATTTGACGGTCCTACGTTCAATTTAGGTCGTCTTACTTATAAGGAATTTGTTGAAAGTTTGAAGCACTTGTCGGGTGGAAATGTTCTGATACATGTTGATAATCCACCTCTGTTCGGACATTTGCTTAATCCTAACTATGTTGCACCCCAGACAAGGTTGGGAGGATGAAGAACCCGTTGCTACTGCTGCTGGTGGTGATGATCAGGCTCAAGAAGATCTTCATGAAGAACGAGCTGATCAGTTTGAGGGACTCAATGATGTTCCTCTGTATGCTGGTGATCTAGAGCATGATTCTGATATGGATGCTCTCATGGAGGATATTGATGATCCTACAAATCTTGTACCACCATCTACTGGAGTTTCTACTTCTACTTCTGCTCCAATTGATGTTGATGTAGGTCCTTCTGAAGTCCCGGTTAATGTTGTTGAGGATTCAGAAGATGAAGAAGAGGAAGAAAGACTGCCGAAGCGAAGAAGGAGACATGCAAGGTCTCAAGCTGAAGTTGATAGAGAATTTGCTGCATATAGTGAAGCCATGGAGAGGTCTCATGCACCTACTGTTGGTGATACTCCATCAGTTGCTTCTTTAAGAGCTTCTGTCTCTGAGATTCCTGTTTCGGTGTCTACTACTTCTACTTCTGTTTTTGTTGGGGAGAGAAGGTCGAGACCAAAGTTTATTATTAGAGGAATTGGTTCTCGCACACAAGTTGTCACTGAGGCTACGACTGTTACGATTCCTACTGCTCCGGATTCTACAGTTCGTCAAGAGCCAGAGCCGACACTTGTTGTTCCTAGGCCTTCGTCTGCTCCTATTCAGGCGACAGTTCCTGTTTCTACAATCATGGGACGTCTGTTGGCTCCTCTGCAAAGACCACAGATGCCTCCCACAGGAACTTTCAGTGCTCGTATGCCTTCATTTGAAGCTAAGATGCCACCTGAGGCCTCTACGTCTGATGTTTCTTCTACGTCACGTCCAGTTGTTCCGGTTCAAGTGCAGCTGAGTCGTTTATTTTCAGAGAAGAAGATGTTGGAGATGAGGGTTACCACTTTGGAGAGTCAGTTAAAGCTCCAAGATGCTAAGCATCAGGAAGAGATGGACATGATGACAGCTCTTGTTCATTCTCTTGGTTCTCGACTTGACCAATTCTTGGCTCAAGGGGGAGATAAAGATGGTTGTAAGGATGATGAGCTTGCTAAGAAGACAAGAGATGATGATCATGATGATCAAGATCGAGCTCAAGATCCAAATCAACAACAAACAGATGGTGAGCCAGAGAATCAAGGTCAAGATCAAGATGCTGCTGATGATGCTATGGATACAGAGACTGCAAACATTCAGGGGGAGTCGTCAAGACAAAGAGAGTCAGAGATTGCTGGTACAGCTGGTGCTAGTACTTCTAGGATTCAAGATAAAGGAAAAGCTATGATGACCGCTCCAGATGCAGATCCAGATGATCCAGATATTAATGATGATGGGGAAGATTCCAATTCAGGTAACTCCGATTCTAATTCTGATAGAATAGAAAGGGAGATTCGAGAAAAGATAGTGAATGATCCTCATAATCATTTAGAAAAAGAAAATCTTAGCAAAGGAAAATCTACTCAGGATAGTGAGTCAACTAAGACTGATTCTACTACCAATGCCTCTACAGAGTCAGATTTGCACCCTTTAATTGTGCATAGACTAGAAAAGAGATTGGGATATGATCCACAAGCTCATATGAGAGCTAGAGTAGAGATTATGGATTATGATGATTATTATGATCCAAGATCACTTAGGGATCAAATGAAAGAACAGTCAGGGTTAACTCATACATCTTCAGAGTCAGAGTCAGATTCGGATTCAGATTCGGATTATGAACCTTAGTGCTAATGATTTTTGTAATAATTATAAGATAAATATAAATGTATGTGTTACATTATATTTATGGTATAATATTATTGTTGTAAGTTAAAATAGATAAAGATTATAAGATAAATATTAATGTAATTGTTGCATTATATTTATGATATAGTATTATTTATTTTAATTTCTTTTATGTATTTATACTATTTTATTATGTCTTGACTTATGATTTATGTTCTTTATCTTTGTATATGTAAATCGTTTGAATTGCAGATAAGCTTCAAAGGATAGGTGCATTGGACGATCTTGATGCTGAAGAAGATCTAGAAAGTATCGATGATGAAGATTTGGAAGAAGGAGAGTTCATTACTTCGGAAGCTGATAGAAAAAGGTTGCTTGAGACACCTTATGACTTTGATCGTGTCTTTAATGAAGATGAAGTCATTCAAGTTGAACCAATAGCTGAAGTAGAACATCTCAATCTCAATCTAATCAGAGATAGTCCAGATGAACCTAAGAATGCTGCAAGGTTGAGATTTGCTGTATATGCAAACATAGTTGATGAAGGACATGACAATATTTTTGATCTATACTGGAATATAGATGCTACACGAGAGGTTGACCTTGGAAGATTTAATATACCTCCGGTGCAGCAAGATCATGGGTTTATTATTAATAGATTAATTCCAGGTTATAGAGGATATATTGGTTTGATGATACGTGATGCATATAAACCATCAATGTTTTGGGAATATGTCTCAGACAAGGATGCACCCAAATACTTCTCAGTGATACAAAGTTGGTTCTATGATCACAAAATCAAATTGTTTATTATCAAGAGAAAGGGGGGTTGCCAGTACATGTCAATAAGTCAAAGACATTTCCACTCTCTCAGTGATTCAGACATGATAGATTTGGGAAGACGCTGTTTCATTAATCTTCAGAGTAATGGACTTGCAGATTTCTACTGGAACAGATTCAGAGATGAAAGAATTAAGTATTTCAGTGCTAGAGGTCTGAAGCCAGAAGAAAGGTTGATAAAGCCAACACCTTTGGTTTGTCCAGAAAAGAATTAATGTGTTACGAAGGTTCCCGCTATCAGATGGGATCAAGATATGCTGACGGAGATGACATTTTGGGAGATAGATATCAAGTCAGGCGAAACACAGATTTTTGTTGATGATTCAAAGAAACAAATGTTGCTACGCATGTATGATCCGATGCAGGTTGTCAACTTGTCAAGAGGTGAGCAAAGAAGACTTTTGGATACACCTTGCTCAGCTGTGGATTTTTGGAGAGTTGAGAAAAGACGCTATCGCAACATTCTCGCACATTGTTTGCAAGAGAGAATTCATTCGAATAGCACAAGACTTTTATTTAATGGATAACTTTGAAGTTCAAGTTTTGAAGACTTTAAAGAGATCTAGTTGCAATCGTCAAGGGGGAGTCTGTAGATGCAAATTCGTTGTGACAATCGCAACATAGATTTGATTATCGTTTATGTTTTTAGGAACTTGTTTGTAATCATTTAAATAAGAACTTGTGTTGATATTTAATGATTACGTTTGAACTTCAATATTATATCTGTTTATGTTTTGTATTGTGTTTGTGTGTTATATATTGTTTTGCAGGTACAAGAACATAGAATCAAGGTTTATAAGTGTCGTAGAACACTTAAACGATGATTGGATGTTATGTACGAGCCAAATGAAGTCAAACAAAGAGTCAAAGGCACGTCCCTCGTGCTGATGTCATCAGCATGAAGGATTACCCTCGTGCTGACGTCAGCACAAGGTGAATTGACTTATTGTTAATTCGGGCCTAATTACACGATTAAGGCCGAAGCCCACACAACCCAATACTTAACTAGTATAAATACAAGACCTAATCTACAAAATTAGGTTAATGATTGACGAATTCTTGAGAGTTATTCACGAATTTACGAGCTAAGGTTATTTCTTCCTTCGTGTGTTCTTCTACACGAACCACAAGCCTTGTGCATCTCCTTGGGTTGATTAATTACTTATTAATTAACAAAAGGCAATAGCAATCTAGTTATCTCAAGAGGATTCCACACTCTTGACATAACGAATCACATCTTATTACGATCCACGCAACGATAGGGCATCTTACACGAAGTACTCAAAGTCTCAATGTCTCAAAGTCTGGCCTTACGGTACCTGCCTTAGTCCATAGTATCAAAGTCTCAAGTCTCCATATAAAGCACGTCAAATAAGCACGTCATCAAGCACAACAACACACACATAATCATACACATACAACAAGACAGAAGCACGTCAAATGGCATAACTAACTCTATACGCACAGACTCAATATTAAACATAAACAGAAATCGACAAACTGTTTAAAAAGAACAAGTATAAAACTTATAAAAAGAGGGGCTACGAAACTCACCTGAAAGCAGCACAAGTATAAGTATCCTAAGTCAACGAACAAGAACAGGAACAATCAATACACCTGAAATAAGCTCACTATCTGTCCAAAAGTCCTACATTGTGCACAAGTCACCCAGTAAGTACTTACTTAATTGCTCAAGTCCATGTCCTATACTAGTGTCTTAGGAAATGCCATTATGTCTTGTCAAATGTCATAATATATATAATAGTCTCATTGTCCTTGTAAATTGTCCAAAAGATTTAGTTCGTTCAATAATGTCAACAATTTGTTGTTTATATCCCGCCAAGTCTTCGTATGGAATGTCGTTATAAAATATTAGTCCGAAAAGTCATATGATTTTTATAATCCTTTCAAGTCCATTAATCTTTGTCTTTCTATATATATAAATATATATAGATATATTCAATGTCCTTAATAAATCAATCAAATATATATATATATATATATTTAGGTCCATATTAGATTAAATCTTATGTATATATAAATATACATAAGTTCATATCACTTTGGTATTATGATAATTTTGTATTTCATTTTAAACATGACCTGAACTAACTACAACCCAAATCTGATTTTTGACCAAGAAAACTTAATTTTTACTTTGACCAGAAATTTCTAATTTTGACTTTAGTAAATCGTAATTTTTACTTTCCAAAGACCTTAATCAATTTTGACCCTACATTTACCAATTAAGATCCAAATACACTGAAAACCAACATTTGAACCAAAAAGCATTTTCCGGTCAGTTTGACCGGCGTTGACCGACTAGAAAACAGCTTTGACCAGCTTTGACCGACTAGAAAACTGCTTTGACCAACTTTGACCGACAGTTGACCGACCCAAAAATCACCACCAAGCTTAGATCCGGTCACAAGGATGAACCATAACACCATTTTAAGACCAAAAATCACTAATATGATTCGGACCTATGATAGATCTAACCGAAAACCAACAAAACAACTCGAAAATTACATGTTATTTATGGATTCGATTTATTTCGGATCTATAGTACAAAAACAAGAACAATACCAACAATATGAAGCTTTTCAGATCAAAAGATCTCGGATCCTTTGGTTTTCGAGTCTATTGTTTCCGGATTCGAAGAGATTTCGGATTTTGAGATTTTCGCATATATATATCTCGGGTTCATCAAGATTTCGGGTATGTTCATATGCCAAGAACACTATTCAACCGAAAATATATACATAAATATAAAGATTCCGATCCATATATCACGGATTTGAAAGATATCACATATATATACACATATTCATACTCAAAACCGAAATGTATATATATTTTTGTTCAAAAATTGGACCTATAGATATATACACACATATATATCCGAAAATATATATAAATATAAAAGATAAATCTGATTTAAGAGGAAGAAGAAGCATATAACCGATCTACATATATTCTTGTAAAAAAATTCGGGTTCTTACATATATATATCTCCATATAATCCGAAGATATATATATATATATACATATATACATACAAGAAAACAGGATTTTGATGAAGAATAACAAGAAATCATTTAGATCCAAGCATATTTTACTCGAATTTGAAAGAATGATGAAGAAAAAGGTGGTGGTTGATGGTGGTTCGTGGTGGATGGTGGCGGCCGGCCGGAAATCTAAAGAGAGAGAGGGGGCGGCCAAAGAGAGGAGAGGGAGAAGTGAGAGGCTAGTGGAAAATGAGGGAAAGATTAGGGTTAGGGCTTTTTAGGGTTTTGTTCTTCCCCTTTTTACACCATTGTCTAGACTTTGACGTTCTTTAAAAATTGGTTTGACCCGACAATCCAAGAAAACTCGTTACCTGTAAATTCATTTTGTTGACATATTTGAATGTAATTTTTCAATAGCTTTCCAACGATAATAAATATGTCTATATTTGTTTATTAAATCTTTGATTGATGAAATTTTAAGTATTTTACTTAATTTGGCATTTCCACAAGACAACTAGTATACCTCCTGTTCTCGAGTGCACGTACAATTTTACTAAGGTCTAAATGCTCATAAAGTCCAAATAAAAATATAAATCCATTTATTCCATGATAAAGTCTTAAAGACTAATGACGTACATAAACGAAACGAACTAAAAACGACCGGAAAGTACTTCGGGAAGATTCACTCAGATGACGGTTGTCACAAGCACCTTGTCCTGCCATACCTGCATAAAAACAAACAAAAACGACAAGAAAACGAAAAGTTAGAATAAACGAAAAACAAAAATAGGGTTTTGGCTTTCTGCTTCGTGATGACGTCATCACAAGGAGAATCTCCTTCGTCATGACGTCAGCACGAACCAAGCATGAACCCAGAACACGAAGTACAAAACATCTCCATATGTTGTTAAAATTAATCTAAAACATCATCGTGGACTTGTTTATGGTTCGTGTATGCCCAGAAAAACTAAAAAAATCGAAACAAATTCAAATTAGATGAACACGAAGTGGATGTTCTTCGTGTTCTTCATCTGCTTCATGTGAATAGTAAACGAGCCATATATTCTTCGATTAATCTTGATTTTAAACATGTTAATGTGAACTTTTAATAGATTTAAAGTGTACAAACGTTAGTTAATCTAATTTTAATGTCCAATTTCAGTCCAAATCATCAAAAATCAAAGATTCAATCCTTAGTTCGTTCGTGGTACTGTTCATGCGAATAACAAGTCAATCATTGGGCATTATAACGACTTGTAATCGTCAAGTTTCATAGTCAAAACATCAATAATCTATCCTAGATCATGAATTTACCAACAAATCTGGATAAGAAACACAAAAGTAGATGAAATCGATCAAAAAGGGAACGGATGAATAGTGTGCACGAAGAAGACGAAGTTCGTGTGGTTATTTAGGGTTAATTTTCGATTAATGGTAATTAATGAATAGTAATAACCCATTTATATATATTCGAATCCACATGGGCCGGGCCGAACACGCAGTTCGTGGGCTTCGTGATGACGTAAGCGCGAGGCATGCTGACGTTAGCACGAGGTGATTTCGAATTTTCAGATTTTAAACCACATAAACTTCATTCCTTAGCCAAATTTCGCGAATTTTCCTGAAAAGTAAACAAGGAAAAATTTCAGAAATTCCAGAAAGATAAACCTGTAGATACTCGTTACTAAAACCTGTATCTACTCGAATATGCAATCATAAATCATCCGTACTATCTTGTCATCACAATAATGTATCAAATAAATCTTACATTATCATCTTGACACAAAAACGATCATTTCTTCATTGAATTTTAACTCATCAATGCAAAGCATTTAAATGTATAATGCATTACAAAATATCATATCAACAATCTATCACATTACAACTTAGGTTGTGATCTTGATAATAAAACTATAACCTATCACACTAAGTCTTAGGTTAATAAATAGGCAATGATGCATTCCGCATGTAGACTAATCATGATATATCCAATCCGACTTGTTTCAACATGGTATTCAAATGAAATTTGATATCTGTAACCTGCACACTTAACAAACTTCATCAATGCATCAAGAACAATAAAAATATCATAAATATGCAAAACAACCAAAAACTTAACCTAGTAATCATTACAAGATCTAAGGTAAGTCCAATCTTTGTCAAGCATACTTATCAACCAAAAACAATTAAAATTTCAAAAATTTACATGAAACACATTCAAAAATATTTTGACTTTTCAATTTTCAAAACATTTCATTTTCTAAATTAAACAACTTATGTATTAATTAGAAAATCCATCTTTTACACATTTATACCGTAAGCAACAAGACTTATATAATTCACTAAGAATTATAACTATTAATGCTTATCAAATCTCTCGTGCAAAAAGAACTAGTTTGACACACAAACTGACACTTATTACAAGAATAAAAATAAAAAGAAACAAAATAAAAAACAAAAAAATAAAAATAAAAATAAAAATAAAATACTAAGCTACTTTATTTATTTACAAGAAATTCTAAGTTTCTGCATATTAGATCAGATTAGCATTTACATAAGTCTGCAAGTGAGAAATAATTCTCTTATTATTAGTTATGAACAGTGATTCAACCACGATTACCGGTATATTTGTCCTCTTAAACACTCGGTACTTTCAGTTTCCTTTGAATTATGACACATTCGACATACCCTGGCCAAGGACAATCACCATGTAACCCGAGTAGCCTAATATGTCATTGAATAGTTTGCGAACTTATGTGAACCTCATTCAGATATACTTCCATAATCGATACAAGCACTAAGATAACAAATATTCAATATATATTCAAAAACACCATTAACAAATCATGAGACACTTTTTAGATAACATAATTTAATTACTTTGTGATTTAACTTATTTTCTTTTGCACTTCATTATTTATAAGGAACCCGTGATTTTCAATGAGACCCATGTAGCGAACTTTCTGACAACCTATCCCAAGTTGGAAGCTTTAGGTAGGCTAGGTATACAAAGACACCCCGAGGACATACTTATCCGAATCTCAAAGACCACATTAGCCCCTTAATTTTCATTCATTTCATTTGCATAAACAATATCACATTTAACTTTCATGCTCATGATTGGTAGAGGTTTTTGTCTATACATTGAACAAATCTTATAGTAATGCTAGATCTTTAAAATTTAAGGACCGGATCAATTCATTACTGAAAAGCAAGCATTCTCAGCCATATATCTGAATATGTTTCCCACAAGAACATTGTATAAATTAAGTTCAGATTAAGGAAACCTTGCTAGTTTGTGTCTACCAATATATCCCAAATTGTAATCACTGAACTAAGCAGTTATATTACGATTAAGCAGACTTAAAAGCTAAGTATCGTCACTTCTAATCATCTGACAGCATTAACTTAAATCTCCCCCATATTTTTGTCATTTTCTCATTTTTCACATTTTGATGATTTTCATGACACTAAGAACTCTTTTTGTATTTTTATGACTCTAGCTATTTACAAACATAAACTTACAAAATTAGTTCATTGAGAGATTTAATATGAATCAGCATTCTTCATCCCATTGAAAAGAATTAACTTCTCAAATCGAGTCTTATCAAATGCTTTGGTATACAAATCAGCTAAATTATCATCGGTTATAACCTTTTCCAAATGAATTAACTTCTTTTGGGCACAATCACGCAAGAAATGATGTCGAATATCAATATGCTTGGTGACCTTATGCATGACAGGGTTATTTGTAATGTCTATAGCTGACTTATTGTCTATTCTAATAGGAGTATTAAGAAAATCCATACCGTAGTCACGAAGTTGTTGCTGAATCCACAATACCTAGGAACAACAGCTACCAGCAGCCGTATACTCTGCCTCACATGAAGACTGAGCAACAGATGTCTGCTTCTTGCATTGCCACGATACTAATCTTCCTCCTAACAACTGACAACCTCCAGTCGTAGACTTTCTGTCATTGTTATAACCGCCAAAGTCCGAATCAATATATGCAACAAAATCAAACGTTCCTCCCATTGGATACCATAGACCAAGCCCTTGGTTTCCCTTAAGATAACGTAAAATACGTTTTGCTGCAGTCAAATGTGACTCTTTCGGACTAGCTTGAAATCTAGTACAAACACAAACAGCAAACATAATATCTGGACGCGAAGCAGTCAGATACATCAATGAGCCAATAATAGCACGATAATAAGTTGCATCCACAAGTTCATCTTTCGGATCAAGAACTCCTAAACCATGATTTTGCTGAATAGGAGTACCATAGGACTTGGACTCTAGCATTTGAAACCTCTCCAAAATGTCATCGACATACTTAGACTGGTGAATAAAGAATCCATCTTTCCTTTGATCTACTTGTAGTCCGAGGAAAGATTGTAATTTCCCCATAGCACTCATTTCAAATACATTTTTCATGCTCATTTCAAACTCTTTGCACATCTTTATATTAGATTAACCAAAAATGATATCCTCCACGTAAACTTGTACAATTAGATAATCTCGCTTCTTCCACTTGATAAACAATGTGCTGTCTATCGATCCTCTTGTAAATCTATTTGTCAA
This sequence comes from Erigeron canadensis, assembly GCF_010389155.1. Taxonomy (NCBI): domain Eukaryota; kingdom Viridiplantae; phylum Streptophyta; class Magnoliopsida; order Asterales; family Asteraceae; genus Erigeron; species Erigeron canadensis. Next base: position 110,919 of record NC_057765.1, on the reverse strand, counting down.
CAAATGTGTCGACAACTTTTCATGCCACACTCTGGGTGCTTGATGCAATCCATAAAGAGCCTTATCCAATCGATATGCTCTTCTTGGATAATGTGGATCTTAAAACCCCGGTGGTTGGTGAACATACACTTCTTCTTTAACTTCACCATAAAAGAAGGCACTCTTAAGGTCTAACTGATACACCTTTATACCTTTGAAACTTGCATAGGCTAAAAATAACCTTATAGCTTCAATCCTAGCAACTGGTGCAAAAGTTTCGTTGTAGTCATATCCTTCTCGTTGTGCAAACCCATGAACAACCAAACGTGCTTTATTTCTAGTAACGATCCCTTTGTCATCTTGTTTGCATTTATATACCCAACGAGTTCCAATCGGTTCTTTACCTCTAGGCACATCTACTAACTCTCAAACTCCAAGTTTTTCAAATTGAGCTAATTCTTCTTGCATAGCTTCAACCCAACATGGATCTTGAAGTGCTGCCTTAACATTCTTAGGTTCTACTTGTGAAATGAAACCAGAATATAAACACTCAGTTATCAATCCAGTGTCTTTCACTTCACAAAACAAACTAGTGAGATCCTTATTCAACTGATTTCTAGTTTGAACGGGTCCTGTAGCATTACCAAGAATATTTTCAACTGGGTGATCCTTATTAATTCGATATTGAGGAACCAAATCAACATTCAAACTTTCTCCTAAATTTGTTCTAATCTGAAACTCAGGAGAGCTGAAATCATCTTCCGATTCTTCAGAAATAGGATCATCATCAGGCAGTGTAACCTTTGATGGAGTAGGTGGTGTAGTGTTTGCGGGTTCATTATTGTCTGAATCTGGTGTCTTATTCTTGTCCTTACCACTTTCATCAACATCAGTAGTAGACTGAACATTGGTTTGAGTAGTATCGACATTTCGAGTAGGCGGAGATATAGGAGTATTATCCATGTGATCTCTTAAAATAATCACATCATCAATTGTCTCAGCATCTGAATAAGAATCAGGACCATGTAGTGAACTAAACACACTATCGTAATCGAAGTTTTTGCCACTTCCAGAATGTATAGCGGGCTTATGACTGACAATCTTGACATTTGTTCCCAAATCAACTTTGTCGGTCTGTTTGTTGTAAACCCGTCGAATTGATGTTCCCGGTTTATAACCCATGAGAAATCCCTCTTCAACCTTTGAATCAAACTTTGACTGAGGTAGATATTTCAAGAAAGTGCACGGTACACCAAATGGTTCAACATTCTGTAAATTCGGTTTCTTCTTATGTAGAAGCTCATAACATGTCTTATTATGACGCTTAACTACAGTAACCCTATTTAAAATATGACAAGCTGTATTCACCACTTCCGCCCAAAACATAGTAGGAAGCCCTGAATCTGCAAGCATAGTTCTGGCTGTCTCGATTAGAGTCCTATTCTTTCTTTCAGCAACTCCATTCTGTTGTGGTTCATACGGAGAACTGTATTGATGTTGAATTCCCTTTGACAAACAAAACACACATCCATTACATTATTCTTGAATTCAGTTCCGTTGTCACTCTTGATTCTCTTAACACGAACTCCATAAATGTTTTCAGTTTCGACAAAGAAATTTATCAAAATCTGCGGAGTTTCATCTTTCGATTTAAGAAAGAATACCCATGAGAATCTCGAGTAATCATCAGTAACCACCAAACAGTAGTACATCCCACCGATACTTCTTACATTTACTGGACCAAATAAATCCATGTGAAGTAACTCGAAAGGATTGGCAATAGAATTTTCTTGTTTCGGTTTATGTGCAGACTTTTGCTGTTTACCTTTCAGACAAGGTACACATTTGTTTTCCATTCCAAACCGCTTCATAGGAACGCCTTCAACCAAACCATGTTTGACAATGTCATTCATCTTTCGGAAATTGATATGTCCCATTCTTGCTTTTGATAACAAGCAAACGGACTCCTCTGGATTATCAACACCTAACACAAGGCCATAGATGTCTCTCTTCCTAGGAGCTTTCAGCAGGATCCAGTCTTCAAGAATAACATATCCTGGTTTCAATATAAGTGCTTCCTTCTCATTAAAATGGACAGTGTTACCCTTATCACAAATCTAAGAAACACTTAATAAATTATGTGCTAACTGTTCCACATAATTGATTTTCTCCAGCGTAATCTTCCCATTGACAACATCACCTTGGCCCGAGATGTTGCCGCCCTTGGGACCAGCGAAACGAACATACAAACCATTTACATCTTCATAATTGGACAAAACATTCTTGTCCCCTGTCATGTGCCGAGAGCATCCACTGTCAACATACCAAAGACTGATAGGCTTCCTTGGTTCTTCCTGCACATTAGACGATAAGATGGTTAGTTTCTGAAGGGAACCCAAACCTTTTGAGGTTTAGGTTTACCGAATTCATCTCTAATGATCAATTCGGTCCAATATCCATTGCTCTGTAATGGAGCCTTGGATGAAGATGGTGTCACAGACTGTTTCTTAGGTGAAGTGAAACGAGTCTTAGGAGGTGAATTCCTTGGTGAGTGAGTACCAAATCTAGGTTGACTCCCTAATCGATCATAGAATTTAGACGACCTATTAATTCTAGTAGGAGGAGATCGATTTTGTTGAGCCATCTTCCTAGGTGAATTACTCCTTTGAGGTGTATGAAAATGACTCGGACTTACACTACTAGAGGTAGTATTCTGTGAAGGTCCCTGTCATTTTGGAGTCTTAGATCTATTATTATGAGCAACAATATCTGAGTCACTAGATCCTCCAGAAGACATACCCTTGTCAGGACATCTCCGTTTCCTATTTGGACAGCAACTATAAACATGTCCTACTTCATAACAATAGAAACAGGATTTTTTAGCTCTTGCTTTCTTAGCTTTAACATCAAACTTAGCTGAAGTCATGCCCAAACATTCCTTAAGTTCAATTGTGGCTGACTCCTCTTTTGATAAACCAGTTGACTCATTTTTACCCGAAAAATGTACTTTCTTTTGAGAATTTTTATGAGTCTTGTATGGAGTTAAGGGGACTTCACTAGACGTAGATTCATCCTTATTCCATACTTTATCAATCTTGTCAAGATTGATCTTTTCAAAATCAATTTCATTTGATGTGAAAATAGTATCACATCCTTTCATTGTAAAACATTTAATGTTCTTATCTACAGGACAAGTTGACTTTACTTGACTAGATCCTTTAGAAGTAATAGCATCATAAATTCCATTCTTAGGATCCACTGGTTTAACAAATGAACTTTCTAGCTTATGTTCTTGTTAAGCTCCTTAATTTTACCAATCGAGTTTTTAGAGCTTTTAGGGGTCTTTGGATCAACATTTTGTTTTTCTGAAACGATTGGATCAATTTTACCACTGTCAATCTTTTCAGTAAGCTGTGTTAGAGACTCTGTATAATTATCATTGAACGGACCACTAACTTCATTATAACTCATACCCAAACCACTTTTATCTTTTGAATCCCGTGGTACAAGTTTTTGCATCTGCATTGATCGTATTAAATTAGATCCCCTAATTTGATCTAGTCTTGTATTAAGCTTAACTATCTCCAACTTTGCGTCAACTAATTCTTTCTCCTTTTTAGAAAAGTCTTCAGTTAGTTGAGCATATTGTTCATTTCTCACTTTTTCCATTAGAACTGACTCCTTTAGTTTTTCTTTTAATGCAAGAATATCCTTATCAGATGCACGAATCTTATCTTGATAAAGACTTTCTTGTTTTACCAAACCAGAATTTTTGGCAAACAAAGAGTCGTTTTCCTTTTTAAACATGTTGTTCTGACTAGCTAAGTTAATAACTGACTTATTCAAAATAAACACCTCAAGTTTTAAATCCGACACCATTTTACATACGTCAATTATTGAAGATAAAGAACAAGATACCTTCTGATCTGCAACCTTGCAATCTGCCATGTATGCAACAAAGTCTTCAGTTGTCATACCTTCAGGTATCACGAAGTTCTTCATCTGCTCTTCAATGCTCTTCATGGAAATGTCATCAACAGGAGTTGATGACTCTTCCTTTTCTTCAGATGCTTTTACTGCTGTCATTTGTTCACTCTCAGATCTTACTGTCTCAGCAACATTACACATATTCTTCTGTACTATCTCAGATGCACTTTCTTCACTTGAGTACACAGCATAATCAATCGTTGCAGCTACCTCATCATATAATTCTACCATGTAGGCATGATTCGAGGTATCATCAAATTGTGTATCCCATTGATAAGTACCATCTGGATTTTGAACAACAACAGCCTTTGACTCCGAAAATGGTGACGAAACTGGCTGTTGTGGAGTAACAGGATATGTAATCATTGCTTGGAGTAATACCGCCTTGATTGTAGTTTTGACGACCAGCAACGGTATTATCAATCCTCTTAGGTCGTTGACACTCTCTTGCAAAATGACCAAATCCATCGCAGTTATAACATTTCACCTTGGATTTGTCAAAGCCTTTAGTGTCATTACCTATAGGTCTCCCAGTTCTCTGAGTGAATCTTCTGACCTTAATAGTAAGCATAGCAAGCTGTCATTGTAGATCCATTTCTTCCAAATCATCAAGATCTATTTGATTGTAATCCTCATCAATTACTGCAGGATCAGTAACCTTTCCTCCAATAAATGTTTCATGAGCATTACAAAAGGCTGAGTAAACACTCATTCTTCCTTCTGCAGAACTCATACTCATTGGCATAGAATGAAAAGATTGTACACTGCTCTTGACATTTGAATGTGTATTGTCATAAGCAACGTATCCAGCAATACCTTCAGCATCTACTATTGGTGTAGCTTCTGCACCACTTAGAAATGCATTGTTTCCTGAGCTGGAACTTGATAAATGAACAAACTTAGCATGATATAAGGATGGATCTTGTGTAAAATCCGAGTGGGTATCTTTAATCCTTCTCTTCATGTCTCTATTCTTCAGCTTGGAGACTACCTTTTCAAAATCCCATGTACTGTATTCCTGATCATCTTGAAGTTGATGAACATAATCAGTCCATGTCTTAGGCAGTGAATCCAAAAACTTATCAACTAGCTCAGTTTGAGGATAAACAACTTCAAAGTACGACAACTCAGTGGTCAAATGACTGAATCGAATAATAATCTCGTCAAGAGATTCCCCTTTCAGTCCATTAAAGGCTTCATACTGGCGCTTCAGAAGCTTGATACTATTCTTCTTCAAAGTTACATCGCCCTCACAATATCTTTTGAGAGCATCCCATAAATCCTTTGAAGTTGTGTATTTTTTAAACAAATGTACACTATCTTGAGGCAAGGCCATAGTAAGAGTGGACAATGCCTTTCCCTCAATAGCTTATCTTTTACGTTCTTCAATAGGCATATCAGCATAAGTATACCTACTGATCACTCCGTTCTTCTCATATGAAGACCAATCAAAACCTTGAGCTATCACTAGCCACATTTCCATGTCAGTGAGACGAATGTAGTCTTCAAAACGTCTCTTCCACATCCAATAATTTTCCATACGGAAAAGCTTTGGAGGTGTATTACCCTGACCAACCTCATGATCGTGCATGATCATCTGGCTGATAAGTAGGGCATTGGGTGAGTTTGCAGCAGCTGGTATAGTAGTCATTTCGAATCTTTTGGTGACAAATTAAACGAAATAACAACGTAGGTTGTGTGGCACGAAGTCACATGAGGAGTACGTGACACGAAGAACACGAAGTCACGCGAGAAGCACGTGACACGAAGACACACAAGGTCACGTTCCTGAGCACGAAGATCAGTTCGTGCAGACGTGGCGCGAATTTGACACGAAGTCAAGTTAGTGCTGACGTAGGCACTAAGCAAGGATCACCTCGTGCTGACGTAAGCACGAGGTCGCACGAAGTTACACACGAACTAAAAGAAAAAAACGAATTTCGAACGAATTTGCAATCAATAGCAAATCAAACGATCTTAAACCTTCTGGTAATCAACCTTAGGGCTCTGATACCACTTGTAAGGTGCCCTATTGTTGTGTGGATCGTAATAAGACGCGATTCGTTATGTCAAGAGTGCGGAATCCTCTTGAGATAACTAGATTGCTATTGCCTTTTGTTAATTAATAAGTAATTAATCAACCCAAGGAGATGCACAAGGCTTGTGGTTCGTGTAGAAGAACACACGAAGGAACAATTAACCTTAGCTCTGAAGTTCGTGAATAACTAACAAGGATTCGAAAATCATTAACCTAATTTCGTAGATTAGGTCCTGTATTTATACTAATTCATATTGGGTTGTGTGGGCTTAGGCCTTAATCAAAGGATTAGGCCCGAAACAATAATCAATCGATCTGCCTCGTGCTGACGTCAGCACGAGGCCAGTCCTACATGCTGATGACGTCAGCACGAGGTTCGACCCTTTGATTCTTTGTTTTACTTCGTTTGGCTCGTACATAACATCCAATCATCGTTTAAGTGTTCTACGACACTTATAAACCTTGATTCTATGTTCTTGTACCTGCAAAACAATATATAACACACAAACACAATACAAAACATAAACAAATATAATATTGAAGTTCAAACGTAATCATTAAATATCAACACAAGTTCTTATTTAAATGATTACACGCAAGTTCCTAAAAACATAAACGATAATCAAATCTATGTTGCGATTGTCACAACGAATCTGCATCTGCAAGTAGCAAAGGCACCATACCGTTTAGCTCCTTCTGAAATGCAAGAACTCACAACACAATTACAAGAGCTACAAGACAAGGGTTTCATTCGACTAAGTTCTTCACCATGGGGTGCACCGGTACTATTTGTTAAGAAGAAAGACGGATCTTTTCGCATGTGCATCGATTATCGTGAGCTAAATAAGTTAACCGTTAAGAATCGATATCCTTTACCGCGCATTGATGATTTGTTTGATCAACTGCAAGGAGCCAAGTACTTCTCTAAGATCGATCTTCGTTCAGGTTACCATCAGTTAAGAGTTCGAGAAGAAGACGTGCCAAAGACAACATTTAGCACGAGATATGGACACTTTGAGTTCTTAGTGATGCCATTTGGATTGACGAATGAGCCTGCCGTTTTCATGGACCTGATGAATCGCATATGCAAACCCTATCTAGATCGGTCCATCATAGTTTTCATTGACGATATCCTTATCTACTCGAAGACTAAGAAAGAGCATGAAGTTCATCTGAGGGAAGCTTTAGAACTTCTGAGAGCTGAAAAGTTGTACGTAAAATTCTCGAAATGTGAATTTTGTTTAGAAGAGGTGAAGTTTTTGGGTCATGTAGTTGACAAGGATGGAATAAAGGTTGATCCCAGCAAGATAGAAGCAGTAGAGAATTGGAGAAGGCCAGAGACGCCAACTGAGATCAGACAGTTTCTTGGTTTAGCAGGCTACTACCGTCGATTTATGTAACATCCATGAATTTTGACCCGTTGACTTTAAGTGTAATGTTATGAGTTATAGTAGTTAATGAGATCTTTAAATCCATCTTGTGGTTAAATGACTAATTGTATACTCAATGAGCCGGTTGACGGTGTGCTAGATGTTATGTCGTGGGTTTTGAACTAATTAGTTATGTTGACTGGTCAACCCATGGATCAAAGTCTTGACCCATGACCCACCTTAGTCAACCCAACCCCCACCCACCTTATCCTTTCCTTCCCTTATTCTTCTTATCTCTCTCTTCTTTACTCCCAAGAACACACTCTCCTTTCACTCTCTCTCTAATTTAATTCATAGTTCCTGGAAATTCAAGCTTAGTTAATGCAAGAATAATAAATCTTATCACCATGTTAACTTCATATCAAAAACTTGGGTTCCAAAGTGCAAGAAATGACCTCATTTGAGTCAAAATTCGGATTTGAGGATTTGTAAAGCTTTTGGTAAGTAAATTCTACTCTATGACCTTCACTTCATGTTAGTAAATGTATCTCTAGTTGTGCCAAAACATTTTCGGGTCACAAATCGGGCCAAAAGTCGAATTAGGGTTTGTCTAGGGTTAGTAATGGGTTAAACCGAATTTGAGCTTGAGTTTGGTGTTTTGAAGAAAGATTTTGAAGTGGGTTTGGGTTATTCATGTGTAAACATGCTTAATTATGCTTCATATTGAGTTTTGATGCATCACAAATCGATTTTGGGTGTCAAAAATGAGTTATGGGTTAGTTTTGGTGTGTTTAGGTCGAAATGGTGTTGCTGGTGCTGAACTGGGTGAGCTGCTGCGCAGCTAGTTAAGCTGCCCCGTAGCTTCACGAGTCTGTTTTTCAGCTGCGGCGCAGCGATAAGTTGCGGCGCAGTTGGGGGATTCAATCACTTAACTTTTTCCTAGCTTTAGTTCTAACATCCTAGGATCGTCCCGACCTTTCCGGAATGTACTCTTATGACCTTATTGGTGCCCTACACATGACAAACGAGTCGTTTAAAGTTGGGTGTCCTCTTTGGAACCTAATTCAAGACATTAACATAAACTAAATAGCCTATAATCTCATCTTAGTTCGATATTAGCCTCTTTTGCCAATCAAGGTGACTTCGTATCTCCCTACTCTATTGAGATTCGGGCTGAAAAGTGTACATTGTGTGTTTATTTGTTTGAATTAGTTGTTTGTTGATTGAATGATGATTGATGGATGAATTATTGAATTGTTTTGTGTATGTTGGTATTGAGAAAGGTTATATTTAGGTTAGATGTACATACATGGAAGTCGACTTCGCTTTCAAAAGGTTTGAGATGTGGAGGGTTAGCCGCTGGTACACCCTGTATACAAACATCGAGGACTCTTTGAAAGCAAGCCCTCTCAAGTGTATGTATGTATAGTTTGATCATATTGTTGGTTATTGGATGTTGGATTGATGGATTGTTGGGCTTGCATTGTGTTGGTTGCTTTGAGATGATTTGGTTGTCTGTTGAGACAAATGTGTTTATCCAGGTATAGACGTATACACTGGTGTTGATCATCCGGGTTTATAGACGTATATTCGCTGACGTTTTTGAGATGCCACATTGGTCATGGTGATGACCTGTGAGTATCGTTGCATAGATGGCATGATGGCCATACATATTATATGTATTTTGGTTTGGCATGCATATCATTCACATCATGGCATTGACATTGCATTGATTGTTCTTATACGTTTGTTATATAGTGATGCATTGGTTGGATGACGTGTAAGACTACTTGTATGTGATGATTGTTCTTGTTTTTATGATATGTGGTTATGGTCGGTGGTTCATCTTGGGCCACCACTACGAACTCACCAACCTCGTGTTGACTTGTAGAACACTTTTCAGGTAATCAGGTGGTTCAAGGATGTGATGCATGATCTGGTGTAGCTTTTGAATTCGGGCATGGACTTTATGGATCAAGGATTCATTCGCCCACTTTTGGATTAATGCTTAGGATCGATAGCCATCTCTAGAATTCTCTTTTGTAAACTTTGATGGTCATTTGCTCCTTGTGCATTGTTTGAATATTTGACTTGTTGTGGATTCACCGAATTCATTAATGCAATTTAGTTGCCTACGATAATCCCTCCTTGTGCTATATGATTTCCGTAATATTTTGAGCCCTAGCTCGGGGTGTTACAATTTATCGAGAACTTCTCAAGGATCACACAACCACTTACATTGTTGACACACAAGGATAGAAGTTTTGATTGGGGAGAGAAACAAGAAGAAGCTTTCAGAATCTTGAAGGAGAAGTTATGTAATGCACCGGTCTTAAGTCTTCCAGAAGGAACCGAAGATTTTATTGTTTATTGCGACGCGTCGGGTCAAGGCTTAGGATGTGTGCTGATGCAACGAGGCAAGGTTATTGCATATGCCCCTCGCCAACTGAAGATTCATGAGACTAATTATACGACACACGATTTGGAGTTGGGAGCTATCGTTTTTGCACTCAAATGTTGGAGACACTATCTGTACGGGACGAAGATTGTGATATACACGGATCATAAGAGCCTTCAGCATATCTTCACTCAGAAAGACCTTAATATGCGCCAGAGATGATGGCTAGAGTTGTTTAGCGACTACGATTGTGAGATTCGATATCATCCCGGAAAGGCAAATGTAGTAGCAGACGCCTTGAGTAGGAAGGAGAGAGTTAGGCCAAGACGAATTAGAGCCATGAGCATTACCGTGCACAAAAATCTGAAAGATAGAGTGATTGGGGCATAAGTGGAAGCAAACAAGAAAGAGAATGTTGACAGAGAAGGATTGGGAGGTATGATAGAACAGTTTACTCAAAGTGATGATGGAGGACTGTATTTTTGTGATCGATTGTGGATACCAATGTATGGAGGACTAAGGAAGTTGATAATGGATGAAGCGCACAAAGCAAGATATTCTATCTACCCAGGGATAGATAAGATGTATCAAGACTTGCGAGATTTATTTTGGTGGCCAGGAATGAAGAACGATGTGGCAATCTATGTGAGCAAGTGCTTAACATGTCTGAAGGTCAAGGCAGAACACAAGAAGCCTGGAGGGCTACTAACACAACCAGAGCTTCCCAGTTGGAAGTGGGAAAAGATTACTATGGATTTTGTTACAAAGTTACCAAGAACAAGTAGTGGTAAGGATGCAATATGGGTGGTGGTGGATCAAGTGACCAAGTCAGCGCATTTCATACCCATACGGGAAGATTACTTAATGGAGCAGTATGCACGTCTGTATCTTAAGGAGATTGTAGCTAAACATGGCGTTCCAGTGTCAATCATTAGTGATAGAGATAGCCGGTTTACCTCAGGATTTTGGAAATCGTTGCAACGAGCCTTGGGAACACGTATCGATATGAGCACCGCCTACCATCCACAGTCAGACGGACAGAGTGAGAGAACGATTCAAACACTAGAAGACATGCTAAGAGCCTGTGTCATAGACTTTGGAAAAAGTTGGGACACTTACCTCCCACTAGTAGAATTTTCATATAACAACAGTTATCATGCTAGTATTGGGTGTTCGCCTTTTGAGGTCTTGTATGGAAGAAAATGTCGATCTCCGCTTGCATGGCACAAAGTCAGAGACATGCAGTTAATAGGTCCAGAGATTATTCTTGAAACTACGGAAAGAGTTGCTTAAATTAAGGAGAACCTCCTAAAAGCAAGAGATAGGCAGAAGAAATATGCAGACAACCGAAGGAAACCTTTAGAGTTTCAGGTTGGTGATCGAGTGATGCTTAAAGTTTCGCCTTGGAAGGGTGTAGTCAGATTCATTAAGAGAGGAAAACTAGCTCCAAGATATGTTGGACCGTTTGAGATTGTAGAACGCATTGGTGCAGTAGCTTACCGTTTGAAACTTCCTCAAGAGTTGAGTAACGTACACGATGTTTTCCATGTATCGAACCTTAAGAAGTGTCTAGCCGATGAAACAACATATGTTCCTTTGAACGAGATACGAGTAAATAGTAATCTAAGCTTCAAAGAAGAACCCGTCGAAATATTGGAACGAGAAGTCAAAAAGCTCAAGAGACATAAGTATACCATTGTGAAAGTTCGTTGGAACTCCCGTAGAGGCCCAGAATTCACTTGGGAACGAGAAGATCAAATGAAGCTTAAGTATCCACACCTTTTCGCTTAACTTAATATCTCAAGCTAGTAAGTAAACTTATGGACTTAGTTCCTAACTTGATACATGACGCTTGCTATACAGTATGATACTTGAAATTCAATGTGAAACATGCTACTTGTTACTTATTGTGTGATTACATACTTGAAACTTAACGTGCAACTTAATGTTTGTAAATTTTGATGTGCAATCAAAACATGAAACATGACGTGTAACACGAATTTTGGGACGAAATTCCTTTAAGTAGGGGAGAATGTAACAACCGTCATAGAAATGTTTTAAATAAAATCTTCAAATCGTGTTGTCACCATTAGAACGACTAGACTGCTCAATTTAACTTGAGTTCTTGATATATTTTAGACTCAAATATGTGTTTACATGAAGGCCCATTCGATCTTAAAGCTTGATTTAAATGACGAGTTTATAACTTAATACGATAAAATACTAGAATTCGAGTCGTAAACGTTTGTGTTCATAAAATGTCTAGATCAAAATGTTCACAAATAGTCCTTGCATTTATGGAGTTCATTTAATATGGAAAAGGTATATAAAGAAGTAAATGAAACCTTAGTGAGAGAAAGACACTATTCACTCATCTTCTCCATCTTTCTTCACTCTCTCTCTAAAACACACACTTGCAGCCTCCATTCACACACACAAAATTCATCTTTTGATTTTGGGTTGTTAAACCAAAATTATTTGTACTTTTAGTTTCCTTGTGATAATCAAAACATATTTCTAGCATCAAACCTCAGGTAACAACGACAAATTTTGAGTTTTTGATCAAATTAAAAGTGTATTTTTCAAGTTCATATTCTTGATGATTTGGTCCAATTTTTAAATGAAAAACGTGTTAATAGCTAATGGGTTTGTGTCTAAATGTGTTTAGTAACCTTTTTGTGAACAAATTTGGGTCATAACATGCTTAAATCTACAAAACCCATTTTTGAAATTGAGGGAAAACTTGTTCTTGATGTGCCACACCTTGTTCATGTTATAGATGGTCTTGAAATCGTTAAAAGTGTTAATGGTTAGTGTTATTATGTATATATGTGCTAGTTTGATGTTCTAACAAGTCCCGGAATCGATCTAGACTTTCGTATTATGATCATTTGTTGTTTCAGCCCGTCTTATATGTGGGACGATCTCAGTGGTGGGCAGCCTATTGATACCATGAGTTTGCTCATTCGATCTTATGTGGTGTTGTGTTGTTGTTGGTACGTTTAATGGGTAATCGATCCTTTGGATTGGTTTAGCTCAAACACTTGTTAATGAACTAGAAACGATCTCGTACACTTGCTCTTGACTTGGAAGCTAGGACGTCGGTCTTGGCTAGGTAGAGGCTAGGACGATCTTGAAGCTCTTGTAATGGTGAAACGAACTTGAACCTTAAGTGCTAAAACGATCTTGAATACTTGGCTGTTGAAACGATCTTGACTTAGCATTAGAACACTAGGACAGTCTTGTGGCAGCTAGGACGATCTGGAGCTCTTGGAACCCTAGGACGATCCTAAACATGTACAGTGGGACGATCTTGCAACCTAAACTCTAAAATGAGTTCGTGCAATCATAAAACAACTTGTACATGTTCTATAACACACCATACATGATCATTTAACACCAAACCAAGTTCATAACATCATTATCATTCGATTAAACACATTAAAGGCTACTTATTAACATCGAGCTAGTTCATGAGTCGATCTAAAACAACGTACAAAGTGCAAACCCGAATTGTGTACGCTTAGGGCATGTTCAATCTAAATTACTAAAGTACAAGTTCTATAAGCAACTAAATCAAGTTCTTAAGGTTAAAAGATCATTATTAAAGGCACATACGACTCATTATTACAATAAGTACTTATGTGTGAGTTCAAAGACGTTCATTTCGAGTCCGGTTCATGTATTTAAAGTTCATTTAAAACACTTTTGAGTCAAGATGTTCAAAGAATCTTCTAAGGACCAAATCATCAGTTCATCAAGGACAACTCAGTGAATGATTAATCACAAGAACTAATACATGTATTCATTTATGCTCAATGACTTGCGATTAGGTTGACATCAAGACATACTTGGATTCAAATAGATATATCCTACTTATATATGTGCTTGTTCTCTGTGCATGTAAACTACGTTTGTACGAGTCTTCGTAGCCCCTTTTTCTTTACTTATGTTTTAGGGTGAAAGGAATACTACACATGCTTTTATATGCCGTAACTGCTTTTATTATTCGATGGCTGTTTGACTACTTTGTGACATAATAGCCGGTCATGTTGATGACTGTGAGTGCTCGATTGATACGTATTAGCCGGTCATATTGATGACTGTGAGTACTCGATTGATACATATTAGCCGGTCATGTTGATGACTGTGAGTGCTCGATTGATATACTTGTCGGTCATGTTGATGACTGTGTGTGCACGATTAATATATGCTAGCCTGGTACCGTAAGTGCACGTTTATACTCAAACACATACTTATGTGCAAAGTTAGTCTCTAGCCACATCATACTACTTTATTCTCAACATTCTATCGACGGCATAAAATATAATTATACAACTTGTTTATGAACTCAAACCTACGAACTCACCAACCTTTGTGTTGACACGTTTAAGTATTCCTTTCAGGTAATCAACCAAATCGTGGCTAGGATTGGTAGCATGGGACTTTTAGCAGACTGCAGGCTAGGTTTTGAAGTTTGCATGCTCTTGTTTATGCTTGATGGCAACATGCCTAACCTTTTCTCCTGCGTGGGAACTTATCTCATCTCTATTTGAATGCTTGTTTTAACTTGTGTGTGATGACTACTATTATGCTTGTTTGGTTATGAAATTGACTATTTATGCTTAATGTATGCACTCATTTAGTATTCCTATGTAACATCCATGTGCGCGTGTGCTTTATCTTACATCCCGAGTTTTCCGCCGCTGTCGGAGTGTTACGCATATGGAATGTTTTATTGGTCAACATCCCAAAAATTGGAATAGTGGTATTCCAGTCGAATCTAAGGATCAGGTTGAAGTCCTAGTGAAGTTGAGAATAAAGTATGCCGCAAAGATGTTGACCCATGACAATAACACTTAAGCTACAAAAATACTTGAGGATGCAAACGAGTATAGAAGAATGCATGACATTAAGGAAATGAAAGCGAATTATCTCAGAACCAGAGATTATAGGGTTCGTCGTGCTTATGGAAATAGTTGGCGAAATGAAGTTGGCTAATATGTAATATAAATGACCACTTTCTGGTAACTTAGATATATTTTGTTATGAAACAAATATGATGAACTTGGCTAATACTAGACTTATATGTAATATTTTAATGTTTTAGTAGCATGTTACATGTATGCATTTCAGCAATACAAAATGAAATATGATTTTGAATGAGTTTTTCACACTGTATGCTTAAAATCATTATTGATTTTGAATAGGTTTCCTTCTATTGAACTCATTTTACTTTGTCTCAATGTGCTATACAAAATCATTTATGATTTGTAATAGGTTTAATGATAACGAACTCAATTATCATGTGTACATGCATGAATAAAATCATATATGATTTCATATGGGTATTTTAAAATGTTGCTTAAAATCATTTTTGATTATAAATAAGTTTCTTGTCACAATGTGCTAAACAAAATCATTTGTATAACTTTTCCCAAATGTATGCGGAAAATTATTTTTGATTTTGAATAGTTGATCTTGTATATCTTGTATATGCGTAAAATCATTTTTAATTATGAATAAATTTCTTTTATGGAAGCCATTTGGTTTGACTTAATGTGTTCCACAAAATAATAAATGATTTGGTACATTAAGTTTATTTGTATGGAAGCCTATACACAATCATATATGATTTTGAATAGGTTTAATGATACCGAAATCATTTGTTTTGTGTAGATGTATGAATAAAATCAAATATGATTTCGTATGAGTATTTGACACTGTATGCTTAAAATCATTTTTGATTTTAAATGAGTTTCTTGGTATGTAACTCATTTTGTTTTGTCTCAATGTGCTATACAAAAGCATATATGAGCAAAATCATATATGATTATGTATAACTTTTCCCCAATGTATGGATAAAATCATTTTTGATTTTGAATAGTTCATTCTATATCTGATTTTCACACTGTAAAAGAAAAATCAAATATGATTCTAGGCATAAGAACACACGTAACTAAAACCTCAATACAAAATCAAATTTGATTGTACAAAACAAAGTTACAAAACACAAATCTATAGAATTTGTTTATGTGACATCCGTCACCAAAACTGGTAATTTATTATAGTCTCTAACTTACATTCCAAATTTCTTGACTAGTCAATATGCCTATATAGTATAACAAGCATAGAAATGTGGTGATCATTTCCAATATGGGATTTCTATTACTTGAATTTCAAAAGTTTAGGATTGAGATATTTGATCTTCCTAAACATAGATGACTATAACTATCCCCGTAATTTCTAGACTTGTAGTTGTTAGTCATATTTATTTCTAGACATTGATAAATTAGTATACGCTATTTAGCGGTGAACGAAATCAATAATTATGAAAATAATATATAATTAGTATAAGTAGTAAGATGGTAATAGTAATAGTAAATATATATGTTTAGTAAAAATTTTAGTCATATATATATTACAACAATTTATGGTGAGTAAGGAATTTTAATTCCATTAGAATTCTTATGTTGCATTAAGTCTAATCATAAACTAACTAAAACACTTATCTCCATATATATATATATAATAACTATAACCTAAATAATAATAAAAAAAAAAAACCAAAACCTTTTTTTGATTCTTTTTCTTCTCTTTGGTCGATCAACACCAAAGCACCACAACATCAAATATTTTTTTATTTTTTTTATTAATCATCTCATTGTCAAAGCAAACTTTGGTAAGTTTAATTATAATTCTATTGAATCTTGATTTAAATTACAATTAATAAAAAATTCTTAAGATTATATTCTATTCTTTTTTTAAGGTATCTAAGAAGAAGATCATCAATCTTGGGGTAAAATCACTTATATTCTCTTTTCATATATATTAGTCTTTTTATTTATTAAATATATATATATATATAAGCATATATTTTCTTTTATTTATTAATTTTTATTTATAAGTAACCTATTTGATGAATATATATTATGGCAAATTTATAATAATGAATGAAAGGGTTTTTTTTAAGGTTAAATCAAAAGCTTGAAGTATAAATCATATTAATGTTAAAAGTTTATGTATTTATTGTATTATAATAGTTAATGTAATTAGAGAAATTCAATTATGAAGGCATGGAAATCATAATAACAGATGTAAATAGGTGTTGGAAAGATTTGAAAGTTTATATATGAATATTAGTTGTAGTAGTCTTTAAAACAGTAAGTTTGGGTTATTTCAGAATCTGGACAGATTCTGTTTGTTAACTTTGAAATGTCGTATCTTGGTCATGGAAGATGGTTAAGTCACGTTATTGGTGTCTAAAATTAATTTCAGGAAGTCTACTTTCTGGTGGAAGTAGTTTCGTGTCAAAATATGAAGTTTAAGGTTGTCAAACGAATTTTATAACAAAACTGCGCAAAGCTGAGTTTTCAGAACAGATTTAGGTCGACTTCAAATAGTCATATCTTGGTCGATTTTATGAACTGGAAGATTATTTTTTTCCAGAAACATTTTTAAGATGTTAAGAGTGTACAGTAAAAATTTGGATTTTTTTTGAAACTTCGAAGGCCCTTAACTTTTATAAAACTTTTCTGTGCGCAAACAGTGAATTTATTAACTAGTCTGTAATTATCGAATTTTTAAAAATAGTTCAAGAACAAAATAAATTCTGTAAAAATTCATTTAAGTATCTAACACATAAAAGTTAATGTGGTAAAAATTTAAGGACTTGGTTAGTTCGGGTGATCTAGAATAAAAATTGATAAAGTTACCAAAAATTTCAGCGAATAAGAGCTTGTAGAACTAAATCATAAATCATTAAAACAAATACTCTATATTAAGTTATGTGACTTGTAACTTAATAATAGATGACAAATCAGTTGGGAATATTTTGAAAGTAGCCATATATGTATATATCATCAAATACGGGTTACAATGGATGGTTCTTGACCATGTCCATAATTGTAACTTGTTCACATATATGTTGTGTAGATTCTAGCGACCTTGTTGGACTTTGCATAACTACTTGCTTGTTGAGGTGAGTTTCGTGGCCCCTTTTTATATTATTTCTTTGGGGGGAAATGATGCTCAAAACACTTTTCATTTCTTTACTAGTTGTGCCAAAACTTGTTTTCATGGACAAATACGTGTAATTATGAAATGTGTATGTTAGCTTGCTTGTATTGATTTCTTTGATGCAATAGATGTCTTTTGATATCTATTGAAGACTATTGGAAAACTATCAACCAACTTTATACTCCAGCTGGTAGTTGTTGGTATTTAAAGCATGATTGAGTTGTTAACAGGAGTGATGGGGATTGTGTTGTTGGATAACTATGATGGCATTGATCAGTATTTAGTATGCTACTACATGTTTATATTTACACTATTGTCCAAAACTTGATATATCATGCACAGCAAACTCATTTGTATTCCTTTAAACCTACGAACTCACCAACGTTATGTTGACATTTTCGAGCATTCATTTTCAGGTGATAACAATGCTTAAGAAGATTGAGCTTATGGACTTTAGGAAGACCAATAAAGAGATCCTTCATGGACTCCTAGATTGCATGTGAAACATTGAACACTATTTGCAATTGTTACTTCTTTGCTATTTGAGGCGTGTTGCCTAGACTTTCCGTTTGTGAAAATTACATTTATTTGAATTTCATTTAGTATGACTCTATTATAAAGTCCATGTGCTATAACTATATCTTTTCGTCATATCCTACGATTTCGCCTAAGGTGGGGTGTGACAGTTTACAAAATTAAATATGATTTTAAAAATATAGTTACAAAAAGAGAAATATCTAAAATCTATATACATAATCAAATATGATTATGAACATAAAACTAAACAATAACAGATAACTTACATATACATATAAAATCAATTTTTATTCTACACATAAACTAAATAACACTAGATAATCAATGAATTCTAAGAATATAACTAGAAATTTTTTTAAAAAAATCCTAAAATAAATAAACTAAAACCCTAGAAAAATCAAATAAAATGAAAAAAAATATAAAAAATAATGAATAAATAAAGAAATAGAGTTGACGAAATCATCATTATCACTTTTCCGTTATCTATTTGATGATTTAGACGGAATCGCCGATGAAAATGATAATCGCCGGTACGAAATAACTGTCGGAAACACATAATTAACAGATAAAGATAATCGCCGGAGAAAGAAAGAGGAAGAGTGTATAAGTTTAATGTGTGGATCGTCGATTTTCAATGTGTGTTTGTGTGTGCGTGTGTGTTTGGAGGAGAAAGGAAGAAGAAAAAGGATGCGAATTAAATTACGAAACTACCCCTCTGTGTATAATTTTAATTATAAGTTAAATGTCAATCTGAACCATTGATTACTTTTGATCCAAGGGTTGAGATGCAGCTCTTAAGATGCATGGATAATTAGGGATTCAAATGAACAAATCTCATATATATATTATGGGTGGTTATCTATAATACAGGCATCAAAAAAGTACAAAAAGTATGTAAGTTAACTTACTTCCCTCTTCTCCGGCGAGACTGTCGCTGCCAACCACCACCATAATCATCTCCGACCACCACCATGATTCTCCGGTGACGGCAACCATCTCCGGCAAGACTTACACATGTGTAAGTCTCGCCAGGGATAATCGTCGTCGCTGGAGAATCATGGTGGTGATCGGAGATGATCATGGTGGTGGTGGTGGTCGGAGATGGAAGGAAGAAGAAGAAGGAAGTATGTACTTTTTTTTTATAATGATTGAACTATAATTATTTTTCCTCTATATATATAATCTAAAGAAGGTTCTTAAGGAGATAAAGGAGAGAATATCCATTTTTTATTTTATTTTAGCTTGTTTTCAAATCTTTGACATCATGAAGACTTCATTGTTTCTTCAATTTCAAGTTATCATCCATTGAAATTACATATCCTCCATTAGAATCATTAGGATGAATATCTTGATCATCTCATCTTTTAAAGATAAACCTTTTGAAACAACCAAACACAAATTTTTCTCTTTGCTATCCTTATCAATTATTCTTATTTCTTTCCCAATCAATCTTAATATTTTCTCCCCCTCATAATGACAAAGTTAGGAACCAATGTCATTATGCAAACATTGATTGATAAAATATTAAAAGAAATAACATAATTCAAAACTAGATTTTGTGCACATGGAGAAATGTCGACCATCGAAACATCAACCCAAACCATTAGCCCAACCCAAACAATCCTAGAGGTGACTAAAATGTAAAGTTGAAGTTGTTGGTACAAACGTTATAGCATGGTGTTGGTGTTTTTTGTGTTTGTTAGATGAGAAATGAAACCGGATAAGAATGATCCGTTAACATATTCAAAAATCGAAAGGATTAATGAAATGACCGATAGAAATGTATAACATTTTTCGGATTTCCTATGTATGTATCATTGAGACATGCACAAAGCAATACTCTAACATAGGTCGGTCTGCAGCTTTTCAACCACGAGATTGCTTCAAAGAATATAAATAATGGTTAGTACAGCCGAAACGTTCGATAACCACAATCTATTATCCTTAAAGACTTTTATGAAATAACCGAGGTCACATTTAGACTTCTCGTTAACTCAATAACCACATAAATGTAATTATGAGACCTACTTTCAACGTTGGAAAAAATGTTAGCATTGGTAGGATTTCCATTTGATCATCGTGGAATATCAATTAAGATATTACTACAAATGTTCCGGCTATATCACAAAGATAAGCAATAATATCACAAAGATATGACTCGAATGTGCCCTAAAGAAATGAATAATGATCAAATGAATGACCAATCAGGATAGCTCTAGACACACTGTGATCAAATGAGGTCGGGGACTGGAGCATAATGTCGCCCTTTTTCAATATCAACATCTTCCAAATGAAGAGTCAATAGAAATGTGAAAATCTCCGTGAAAATTGAAACAAGTGTTTGTTAAGAAACACTTGAGTGGTTAGGTAAAGATGTGCATCGCTTCACTGGGTCCATGAGGACTTTTTCAATATCAAGATATCAACAAATGACATCTGATAGAAACGTGTTGTACCCGGCGATTTGAGAATTTGTGGAAGGGTATCATTTCTTTTAACCCTTTTCTCTCATCAAATCACCTTAACCTCTCACTTTTCGACTTTACACCCTCCATCCTATTTGCACGAAAAACACCATCACTCGAAATACCCTTACTATCTAATGAAAGAAGTGAATACTCCAGGGTTAGAACTCATCGGCGATGATGAAGTTCATGGAGTGAACTAATCGCTCATGTGCAAACTAATCACCGAACTTCAATTGATTGAAAATCATTGGAAAATCATCAAACGTGTGTATGAAAATGTTTAAAACACATTTGAAGTTTTGGAAATCTTTGAAATCACAAACTCCTCCTTAGTCTATGCAAGAATAGATCAAAATGTTTTCTATTGAAAGGTAGAGCAAAAATTGGTTTTTGTGAAATCAAAAAGAGTAAAATCTTTGTTGTGATATTTTCAGAAGAATTTGAGAGTCTATAGTGAACAAGATTTTTCATTTGAGAATCACAAAGTTTTGCTTCAACAACAATGTTCATAGTAAGACTGCTAGGGAGTACACAAAGGCGTTCGATCCGTCGCATCTTACATCAACAAGTTGGAGGCAATAAAACACTTAAGCACACTTTAACTCAATCAATTGTTCAAAATGAGACAACTAGGGAGTACACAAAGGCGTTCGATCCTTCGCTTCTCATATCAACAATTAAGAGTTTGAAAAACTTTATTTGAAAGCAATTAACTGTTATTACACATACATATTCATATAAGACCACTTTGGAAGTACACAAAGGTGTTCAATTCCTTGTTGTCTTATATCAATTTATATGTATAACAACATGATCTTAAAATGTATAAACATTCTAAAATAAATAAAACATTGAAGAACGGGTTACATACATAATATATGTAAGCTTCTTTGAAATAAATAAAGCAATGAAGAACGGTTATACACAGAGTATGTATAAGCCACTTTGAAATAAATAAAATATAAAACCTTGTATATATATATATAGACTAGCAACGACTGAATTATAAGAATTATAAGAATTGGTCGTACAATTAGAAGAACTTCAAGACAAGGGATTTATTAGACCGAGTCAGTCATCGTGGAGAGTCCATGTTTTATTCATAAAAGAGAAGGATGATTCATTTCGTATGTGTATCGAATATCGTGAGTTGAATATATTAATAGTGAAGAATCGTTATCCCCTTCTTAGGATTAATGATCTATTCGAGCAGCTCCAAGGTGCAAAGTGTATCATGATACAGACGACATACGAAAAAAAACGCTTTTAGGACAAGATACAGACGATTCGAATTTACAGTGATGCCCTTTGGAGTAACTAACGCTCCGGCAATATTCATGGACTTGATGAATAGAGTGTGTTGACCGTATTTGGACAAGTTTTGTTATTGTGTTTATTGACGACATTCGAATAACTCAAAGAAAAAAGAGGAACATACTGAACACTTGAGAAAGGTACTAGAATTGTGGAGGAAAGAAAAACTGTATGGAAAGTTCTCTAAATGTGAATTTTGGCTAAATGAGGTACACTTTTTGAGACATGATGTGAGCAAGGATGAAATACATGTAGATCCTATATTTCTTTTCAAAAAGTTTTATTTTATTTATGATGTTATATTTAGTATTGAAAATTTTTAAAGATAAATAACCCATTAAATTCTTATTTTAAATTTCTAATTTTGATTGGAAATGTTCTATTATGTTTTATTAATGCAATAAATATTTATATATAAATATTATATTAGTCAGTTCAATATCTCCAAACCAAGTTATAATGAATTAAATAACAAAAATTACATATATTTTTCTTTACATATTATTTTCATTTAAAATATTATTTAAAATGCCCGATTTAAACCCAGGTTGATTAGCTAGTCAATATATATATATATAAGAATAACCTTTCCCCGAATTAAAACAATCATTGTTTTTGAGCCAGTTTTACTTTTCATGTTTATAGTTTTTTGTAAATATAAAAAATGATTATAATAATTAGATATTAGATAATTACTAAACTTTGAAAAAAATCCATTTATTAAAAGAATGAACTTGTTTTAGTAGATTTGAACAAAAATAATATTGATAGTGATTTTACGGATATAAAACAAAACAAAAAAAAAAGAACTAAGCGATAGAAAAAATAGTTTTAGTGGTGATAAAATGTAATAGATTAGACTTTAGATAATTTGTTAATAATAAAGTTTGTTTTTTTAATAAGATAAAGATGGAAATAGAAAAAAGAAAAAGAAAAAAAAAAGAGATAGGAGAGAGAGGCGGGAAAATATAATTTCAAGGGTTTTAAAGGATGTCAAGTATATCTTAACCTCATGTTTTAGTTATAGGATAGATAGATTAAGAGATATACAGAGTTAACTCATTTATTTGTGTTGATCATTGTGTATTTTACCTAAAATCTAAAGTCTTAGTTTAAATTTTAATAAGGGTTTTTCTTTAAAGGGCTTAATGGGGTCTATTTAGGGGTGTTAAAATAACCAAACCCAAATAACTCGACCCAACCCGAATGGGTTTGGATGAAATGGGTTGGGTTATTCGGTTTACGGGTCGTCATTTGGGTTAACCCGAATAACCCAAAGTTTAATCGGTTTGGGTTACGGGTGAAAATTTAATAATTTGGGTCAACCCAAATAACTCGAATAAGATGTTTTTTTCATTTATATACACATATATATAACACATCAAATTTGTTTAAAGTATATATTCTTGAATATTAACGATAAAACAACTATCTTTTCATTCAAGAATTCAAAAACGCAAAATTATATGTGTTTCAACCGTTTTGGATATAAAAGTTTGTTAATCTAAATAAATATCAATATTATTTAAGTTTTTGAAATTGAAATTACATTGTTGCAATGTTGCATAACTAACAAATTTTTTTAAGTTGCACGTAAATTCATCAATCACGTTTATTTGGGTCACCCAAAACCCGACCCAAAAAAACCCGAACCCGAACAACCCAAACCCATATAACCCAAAGCTTATTTGGTTTGGGTTACGGGTTGATTTATAATTTTTCAAAATCCGAATAACCCGACCCAAATAATCCAAAACCCAAATAATCTGACTCATCAACACCCCTAGGTCTATTTATCAAGAGAATTTTTAACATAAACCAAGTTAAGATAGCATATATTAGATACCTTGATATTTGTGATTATACTTTAAAATAAATATATATATATATATATATATATATATATATATATAGAAAGATGGAATTGTGAAAGGGAGAATTCAACTTTAAGGAATCCAGAAGTTTGATGTAATAATTTAGTAAATTTTCCATGTTAGAACATCTTTGATTTTTCACGAGACATGGCGAGCTAACTACATGTGGAAGGAAACATTAGTAATTTCTAGGAAGTGTGAATGATTAAGACTTTTGGTCTAAGGTCCATGGTATTTCTTTGCAAATCCTATAAGCGATTCAACTTGTAACCTTATTTAATTATAAAGAAAATAGAGATAGAAAGAGAGACAATAGACACTTCATACTTGCTTATGTATTTGATCTATATTATATATATATATATATATGAAAAAAGTGAATATAAGGTTGTCCGACACTTAAGTTTAGGTGTGGAACTTCTCACATACAAATTTTTTAATATTTCTTGATTAATGAATAAATGCTTGGGTCCCCATGAATTTTATGGATTAAAAAAATAATATGTGAGTGTTTCACAACTAAGCTTAGGTACCTAACAGCCTTATATTCCCATTTCCCATATATATTATATATATACATACATATAATAATAATAATAATAAGTACGTATATTGTTTGGTACTAGCTCTATTAATTTGACATTTTTATGAATACCAAGAAACTTTCCTATCATCATTTGACTATTTTTAACTAATAACTAATAATGTAAACAAACCACCTATGTCGATTTCTCATACCACACCATGTTCTTTCTCATTTCAATATCTGTAAACCCTTAAGTAATCGTTAAAAGTGAACTGTATAAGAACACTAATATATCAACCTTTGTTATGTCACATTAACGTTACATTATTTATGACATTTCTAAAAACAACTCCGCTTGTAAATCCATTTCTTCATCTCATCATCAAATATTTAATTATTCCTATTAATTGAAACACAAATTTAAATACACACTTTTTATTACAAATAAAAACATTACATTTATATTAAATAAAGACATTACATAAACTAAAAAACATTACAATAATTTGTAACACCCGTCGTTTAAAAATATGGATTTCCAAAAACTTTCGCCTAACGGCGTCAAAAGAAAGCGGAAGTAAACTTTAAAAGTCCAAACCAGTCAAATCTGTTAGGTTTATTAATTTAATGGTGTTACTAGCCATATCATCGAAATAAGTTCAAATGGAAACCCACCGGTTGCCCAACATTAAACAACTGACCGCATTATCAATACAAGTCATTATTATCTAAACATAAAGCAAATGTCTAAAGCGAGTAGCCACTATGGGTAAACTATAGCCAGCTTCAAGATCATCTACCCATGTCTCACATCTTCTCACATCAACCTGCTCACTAATGTTGGACCTGAAGGAACAACACATTTTAAAAGAACAAGTGTTAGCTAACGAATTAGCTAAGTAAAATAACACAGTTCATAAAACGTTTGTTCATTTAAAACATTATATAAAAGTCATATTAAGTCGTTAAGGCACATATCATCAAACATATCATGTCACATACATATCATAACATCCACATCTTTCATATTAGGATGAGTCGTCCTAAATGTGCCTAGTCATCTTTTGGATCTCCACATATCACATCTAAACATCTTTTTAGTTGTGACATAAGTCACGCATCTCATATAACATATGCATCTTTATAAGTGTGACATAAGTCACACCAGACTGGATGGACAAACCTTACGGTTGTACATCATTGTCGTTAAGGAATGGCAAGCCAATCCCTGAGTAATCCGTATGTTCAAGACAAGTGGGGTTGGTAAGACCTCCCGTATTACTCTTCAGGTTGTACCTCGTTGCAAGGTGCCACCCAAGCAACCACATCAAACGTACTACCCTGGCAAAGTCACGTACGGGTTAAGCTTAACACTTTCATCTCTGTAAAATAGCTCGAGCATTTTCATCACATGTAGTTTAGGTGTTCATTAATGTTTGGGCCCTTAAACGTGCACATATCATGGCAACTTACAAAGTCTAGTGAACTAGATGTACAAGCCATGTAATCATCATATCTCACATTCACATTCACACATGCACATTTACATATTAAGCATCATTACATATCAAGCATGGTCACATGACGTACATTATCATATATCTCATATCATTATTCATCATATGTCATTGCATTGCATATATAACTATATATCATCTTTCATTGCATAACACATTTAATCACATATCGTATTTCATAACACCTCAAGCATTGCATAGCAGTTCATGGCCTCTCATCTAAGAACATATTATCTCATATCATCGGGGTAGCATTTCAGGCATCCATATACATTTACATAGCCCATATCACCTCCCATATAATCTCGAGTTCCCATAAGCAAACAAGATATCGTTAGGGGAAGTTATTATATGAAAACTATGTTTTGATGAACCCTCAGCGTGTCAAAGTAGTGTATCTTACCTCGAAGAAGCGCACACAAACGATAACTAAGGTTATCTTGCAAAGCAAGTATTCCCGGCTACCTATAATATACGTAGGACCGATTAACGAGCATGAATGAAGCTAAACCGGCCTATAGTCTATATACATGTCGTATAATAGTCTTTCTTGACTACTTTCACCTATTGTAGACTACTATACCATTCTGTAGACTACTTGACTCATTTGTAGACTACTTGACTCTTTTTGTAGACTACTTTCATATCTTGTAGACTACTTTCATATTTTGACTACATTCAGTTTTGTAGACTACTTTTGGCATACAAGACAATCAAATGAGAGAAAACTCAGTTCTTAACAGACGTAGGGGACTCAAAGAAGTTTTCAAAAATGTAAGATTCATCTTTTAATACGTTCATATCAAAAAGATATGATTTTTGCAATACGACTGAATTTTCAGACCTAATAAACCCTTTGTTTTGCAAACAATTTCCACCATCAAACATCCATATCAAGCCACCATGACCTCTACAGTTCATACACATCAAATTAAGGCTTAATTATAATTATCAAATCATCAATTGATTCATGGATTCATTATACTCATTTTACAATCGATTTGACATCCGAATGACCTAAATTGACTCACAAACGCAATCGAATCCAAATCAAACCTCAAGACCAGATGTGACACTCATATGAAATACATAATATCATCAAAAAATCATCAATATCACGTTCATACCTATAGGAAATCACTAAACCTCAATTGATCGAAATAAGGGTTACCGAACGACCAGAAATCACCGATTCTAGCAACGAAACACAAATAACCGATCAAGTTCAAGTATGAACGAGATGAACACTTAGGAATGACCTAAAATCAGTGGAGAATACAATCCTTACCTTGAAGATGATTACCGGATCGATATACAAGTGATTAATTGTTCCTAATGGACCCGAAATCGATAGAAAATCAAATAGAGGATTGATATAGGCTAGGGGGTGGTTTAGGGTTCAAAGAGAGGATTAATTTTCTGCAATTAGGGGCAAATAAGCTGATACAAAACCCTTAATCCCGTTTTTAGGTTTCCACCTATGTCAAAACTAGTCCTTGAACTTCCATAGAGCTCATTTGGCTCAAAACTCCTATTGGGAATACTTACAACACATTAAACACTTTAAGCACCTTTAAAGGCATTAAAATATACCTTTATACACTTATAACATCAATCATTAAGCCATTAAAGCCTTAAACATATAGCACATTAAACACATATAATCATCAAATCTCCTAGAGACTTGACGGACACACGATGTTGACTTAACGACCCAAGTCAACCGTTAAATAAAAGTTTCGGGATGTTACATAATTTAAAGAAAAAAAGAAATTAAATAAGAAAAAATAATACGTTATCAACGTTGACGGTAGTTTTTGGCAAGTTTCAAATGTATTTCACCATAGCATTGCATAGTTTATGGTACGTCCTTCTATCGTGTAACTCCTTATACATCCGGGGTTGTGTTGCAACCCTTTCAGTCCATGAATGTGACGGCCTGATGGGCCAATTGTTGGATTGTCCAAATAATTGTCCTCTAAGGTTGAATGATATAAGTATACTTAGATGTCTTTGTGGCCTCATGTGTACAGTCCTTGTCATGCTACGAGACTGTTCCTCCAAACCCAGTGCATACAATCAATGCTACCGAGCATACCGAAAAACCATGTCATATAATTACATACCAAACTTTGGACATTTAAAAGGTTTCAATTAATTAAGGAGTAATACAACATTACAACTTGTCTATAATCACTCGATTAAACGCATTTGACATCATGATGTATTTTTAGTATTATCCGGGATTCTTATTTTATTGTTTATCTTTATTGTTTAACTAATGTTCAAGCCCGTCCAATGGACGGGTAGTCTTAAAATATATTAATCAAAGCTAAAAAAATTAGAATTCAAAATATTAAATAGATATACCGAAATCAATTTAGAAACTTGCTAGCTCAATAGCAACTCCATCGATCAAAATACTCCTAAAATTTTTCGTCCATTCACCATTGACCAAGCCATGTAGATAATGCCCTGCGAATAGCCAAAAAAACATGGAAAAAACTGGTAAGTTCTGTTACTGTGTTTCTATGTACTTAATCCAATTTTAAAAAATAAACCCCAAACAAATTAACCATAAGAAGCGAATAAAAATCTTTACATACAGATCCAGGAAAATTATTCATGATAAAAAAGGAACCCAACCAATGACATTCCAAACGTCGATCAAATGATTTTATCGGCTAATGCAAGAAAGATAGGGAAACAAATTGTTGATTAAAAAAAATGTTTATCTAAACATAACGTGGATCAAAATGTTTTATCTAATGGTATTATTTAAAATTGATATCATGCTTTTAATAAGATCTGAAGTATATCTGTAAAACACAAACTAAAATGATGAATTTTTCCACCATGCTAAATAATAATACTAAAACATTTAACACCATCTCAATATGTAGCATTTTCTCCTGATAAAATTACAACGGCTAAAAAATTACACCATTATCGAGCTAGTTTCAAAACAGATTCAAAATAATCATAGTTGATATATTAAAATAATCATAATCTTACTCATATCAAAATTCGACTTTTTATCTAAAAGCTTATAGAAAGATATAATCGTAAATCTTAAGTATACACCATTAATGAGCTACTTTCAAAACGATATCAAAATAATCAAAGTCAATATATTAAAGTAATCAGAAACCTACGCATAGCAAATTTAGACTTTATATCTAAAAGGTTATAGAAAGATATAATCGTAAATCCTAGGAGTTAATATAGGTTACAAATACAAAATTTAATATATAATATTTAGATTAGTTAAGTCATATATCACAACTTAATCAATACGAAAACTAAAAAAGAAACATACGAAAGTTAACTCCATATAAATATTGATTTCAATATACCTTTTTTTTTTCCAACTTTAGTTAAATAAAAAATTTACAGTTTCTTATATTCTAAAAGTGTAAACTAAATAATTTGAAAAATACATACCAATTCATCAACAAAGACCATTTCAAACGTTTTGATTTTCTTAGGGTTGTTCCATTCCGAAACAGTCCATACATGCACAACACGGAGTTGTAAATGATGGTTAACATGTGTTGGCTTAAGATCTTCAAGATGAACTAATGTGATCATATTTTTTTTTGTTGAAGAAAAAGCAATAACGAATCTCAAACTAAATTAAAAGAAATAATAATAACAATAACATAAGAATTAAATGTTTAAAAATAATAATAATGATTAATTATGTGCAAAATATATAAAAAGAAAAACCTTTTGTAGTTGATTGTAGCTTCTTTCTTTTTTTTGTCGTACGTGAGTTATATTATAGATATCAATAAAACCGAAAAGTGTAAATTAATTATTTTTAAATTGGGTGAAATTCTAAATTGGTGATGGTTTTTCAAAAAGTTTTAATTAATTATCTTTAAGTGTAAATTGGTGATGGAAATCCAAAAAGTATAATTAATTATTTTTAAATTGTATTAAAGTGTAAATTGATAATGGAAAAATTAAAAAGTGTAAGTTAACTATTTTTAAATTGGGTTAAAGCGTAAATTAGTTATAGGAAACCAAAAAGTGTAAATTAATTGTTTTATATTGGAGTTAAAGTGTATATTGGTGATTGAAAACCAAAAAGTGTAAATTATATTAGATTAATATTAAAAAATTAGAGGATGAATAAGGATAGAAGATTAGGCTAAAGAAAGGAGATTAGGGGTGCCAAGTATACCCTCAACCCCCCTTTTAGTTATATTACTAGTGCTCAGTCACGTTCATTGGACGGATAGTCTTAAGATATATAAATCTTATAATAATTGTGAAACAAAAAGTGTATCACCTATAACTTAATCAATACGAAAGCTAAAAAAAGGAAAATATGAAAATTAACTCCATATAAATATTGATTCCAGTTTATCCTTTTCTTTCAACTCGATTTACTTAAATAAAAAGAGAAACAAAAAGTGTATGACCAATATCACAACTTAATCAATACGAAAACTAAAGAAGAAATAAATGAAAATTAACTCCATATAAATATTGAATGTAGATTACCTTTTTTTTTTTCCAACTTTAGTTAAATAAACAGAGAAACAAAAAGTGTAAAGTATATAATTTGAAAAATACATACCAATTCATCAACAAAGACCATCTCAAAGGTTTTGATTATTTTCGGGTTGTTCCACTCCGAAACAGTTCATACATGCACAACACATAGTCGTAGATCATGTTTAACATCTGTTGGTTTAAGATTTTCAAGATGAACTAATGTAGTCATATTTTTTTGTTGTTGAAGAAGAAGTCGTAATGAACCTATAATGGACAACAAATTAAATTAAAAGAGATAATAATAACAATAAATTAAAAGAATTAGGGGTGCCAAGTGTACCCCCAACCCCCTCTTTTAATTATATTATTATTACTAGTTTATCAACCCGGGTGATACCCGAGCATTATTATGATATTTTTTAAAATTTTAAAACATATAATCGTTTTTTAAAATTTTCTTTTTTTTTGCCTTCAATGTTTTATAATTTGCTTTTAATTTTCGTACCATATTTTCATTTTCATCTTAAGTTTTTACTTTGTAATACATTAACAATATTTATTTAACTTTACTTTTTACTCATTCTATAACTAAAATTTTGGTTTTACTATCTCAGGACTTAAAAGCTTTTTATTTTTTCCTCGGGTTTAAGTGTAACTGATCTCATCACTATTGGGAGGAGCTTAAACAATCACAATAATAATAATAATAAGGCCGCTCGTAGTAAGGTAACGACGAGCTCGTCGTTACCCTTGTCCATCCTATCGTCCACCTACGTTAATGTTACAAGCTTTTTCCTGCTCGTCGAAATGCACAAGCTGGACGAACAAGTGTGGGGTCATGCTACAAAGAAATTCACCCAATTATTAATTATAAAGAAGTGGGTTAGAATAAAATATAATAAAATTTTTTTTTAGAAGATATGAGAAAAAAGTCTTAATGGTAAGGGTAGTTTTTAAATTAGAATAAATTGTCGTAGCATTTAGGAAGAAGTGAATAAAAGATTTAGGAAGAACCATAATAAGAAAGGCCTTATGTATAAAATTAGTAACAAGGACACTTTAGCAAGGAGAATTCCATATGGTATTTGAAATAGAGAAAACCATGAAGGATATGATTTTAAACAAAAAAGTCATATATATTCTGTATCATCGAATCACTCAACTATCAGGGGCCAAAAGGAATGAATTGAATGTGTTCATTTGAAGAGTCATACACACTTTAGTCCAGTAATTCAGTATCATTGCTTTCCTCGTCCCTTCCTTAACTTTTCACCACCAATACACTTCATGCATGATCTACAACTTTTTTCCATCATATATTCATATGCATTGCTAGACTTTTTTTGAGTGTTACCACGAGGTCAAAAAACTCATTGTGTTCATCAGGATTACCACGAGGTCAAAAAAGGTCAAAAAAGCAGGTGGTGGTACATCTTCCTTATAAAAGAAAAAGCCTCTTTTTTATATTAGATAATTCAAAGGTTACCTTTGAATTACCATAATTACTTTTAACTTTTTATGCTTTGTCCTTAATTAATTATAATTTATACTCTAAACCTTTATTTTAACAAGGAAAATGACTAATTTTTATAACAAAATAGCCTAAAAATCCTCCTAACACTCTATGAAGATGACATGTGGTATCCACTAATTCACTTTCCTAATATTGTCCCCTGATTTTTCCACATATCATAATCCAATAGTTAGGAGGATTTTTAGGCTATTTTTTTAGGAGGATTAATCATTTCCTAATTAACAATTAACACTTTAAGCCATTATCTTCTAAAAATTTTCACTATCACAATTACATCAACATACACCACTTGACACCGCCATCACCACCAATAGTACCATCACCAACACCGTTAGACCGCCCTCCCCACCACCACCACCAAATTGTTCGAGTATCATGCTCGTAATTATAAAGGCTTAAGGAGTATATTTTATAAATCATGTGCATTAATTAATACTTATTCAATTGAGTCATTAGTCGTTTCTTTATCTTTAACGTCTCATATGTTTGTGCATAAAATTATGTTAATTTTAATTTGAAAAAAAAAACATAGAAAAGGTATAATGATCCAAAATATGATCTTAAATGGTCTAGTTATTACTCCCCCGTCCCATTTTAATTGTCCAAATTTGACTTGTCAAGTCTTCTACTTCTAACTTTGACCGTAAATATTTGAGTTTATATTTTATAACACTTGCTATAAAATATATGAATGGATTGAGTTTTAAATATATTTTTCATTGATATAAATTTAATCAACTAATATATAACACAAACAAAAATATTTACGGTCAAATTTTGATTAGAAAGACTTAAAAAGTCAAATAGGACATTTATAATGGGACGGATGGAGTATTTTTTAAAAACAAAATTAAAAAGACCTTATATATAAAAGTTATACAAAATGCATCATTTTGAGAAGTATGCCTACATTATGACTTCCTAAATTATATTTAATAACTAGGTGGAACTCATGCGTTGCACCGGGCTTCCTTGTTTTCTACATGAGTCGTAAATGACATCCAACAAAAAAATTTGTTATAACGAAAAATGAATACGATAAAGTACTGTAGATGTTAATTTCGATTGAACAGTTAAATTGATTCCGTATTCATATGTCTACAAAATGAAGGTATTGATATTCATAATACCGAAAGTGTAGAAAAAGTGATTGAAACGAAACAAAAGTTCAATATAAGAACATATATCTATCTATACTTCTATATCTATATCTATATCTATAATTATATACTATATTATAATAAGATAGCCCTATGTTGAAGGTTACATGAGGGGAAATGTCTAAAACACCCTTAATGATTATATTACACTATCGGTCTTTATTTTTTTTCAAATTTCTCCTTTTTATATCAATTATTTTTACAACAATTATCTACACAATTTGACACCGCCTCCAGCCCTCCACCATCAACAATCGTCTCCACCACCACACCGTCGCCGCCACGAACACCGCCGCAATTGCGTGGGTACCGTGCTAGTACTATATTATAAAAAATAGCACTTTATTTTTAGAATTGTTGAAAAATATGTAATATTTTCACTTAGCACCCCTTAAAATATTTTCACATACAGTACCCTGTTAACATTAATGATTAAATTACACTATCAATCCTTTATTTTTTAAAATATGTCTGCTAACAATTTAAATCAATTACCTTTACATCGACTATTTACATCGTTCAACACCTCATCTACCACCAACAGTTGCCCCCAACACCACATCGTCGTCACCACGACCACCGTCGTATTGCGCGCGTAACGTGTTAGTAAAATTTGAGATAAATAATTATATATATAATAAATAAGATATTTTCCCGACATAGTTAATTTCTTTGTTGCCATATTGTAGATTGGGTGAAAGCAAAAGTCTTATAAATGCTGGTACTTTACATGGTTAGTTTCTTTGTAATCCTTGATTTCAAAATTGAAAACTCGCGAATATTTTTCAACAATAGTTACTTCAGAAACCTAACATTTTCGAAAACATTATATAATCGATATCACTTCATGAAATAGTTAATTACTTTACATAGTTAATTTCTTTGTAATTCTTGATTTCAAAATTGAAAGCCCGTAAATATTCTTCAACAACAATTACCTTAGGAACCAAACATTTCAGAAACATTATATAATCGAGATCACTTCATGATCAGTTCATGAGTTAGACATCGTTTACATGAGATACTAAAGGGTTATTTTGAGTTGAACAACATTGAATGTATAATGCCCCAAACTCTTTTAAACATCATGTAATAAAATATTGCACAAGTTGGAAAATTTTAGTATTTAGAAAAATAATGCAAATTTTCGTCGAAAATCAAAATGTTATAATTCAAGAAATGACAAATTAAATGTTCTTAGACTATTTACGAGTTCTAGAACTCGAGAAGTTCAAACGAAGGCTCAGTAAAAAGTGAGGTCGACGACAACGGATGAAGGATGGTATGGCGGATGATCCGCTTTCACCTACGGATGCTCTGGAAGATGATATGCAGCATCTGCAGTTTCCTGCAGTCCCACCAATATTGACAACCTTTCTTGACAACATTTTTATGACCAAAAAGACATATCTCATACTTAGACAGTCAAACAAATTATAAATGTACAATCCAACATTTCAACAATGACCATTTCTCAAAAACACAATCTTCACCATGACGGGTCGTCTAACCCATTTTACCAACATAAAGTTTAACACTTTGACACTAAACTTACAATACCAAAGTTGAGTTGAAATTTAACAAAATACATAACAAGACCATATCATATACTTTCATCATTTCATTTACAAAAATACGAGTTTTTAGGGTACTTGGGAGCCCATGGACCAAAAGGGATATCTAAAGATCAAATACTTCCAATCAACACAATATAGCTCTTACCCAAACGCTTATTCAAAATACTTCTATTTAGCCGCTTCTTTACCTCGGCTACTACCTTTTCCAATAAGAAAATTTAAACAACTAAATAATAAGCAAAATGTTTAGTGAATGCATATACATAAAAACATACACACGTTACCATTAAACACAAGATTAGGGTATAGCTTATAACATTCGTCATGCCATCTTGCATACAAATCAAAACACAAATTTAAGTGATATGGATCCATACACATATTGCTAGTAGGACTTTACCCACCTACTAGTCTTTAACAAACAATCTTGCTAGTAGGAATTTACCTACCTACTACTCTTTCACAAATACAATTACTAGTAGGAATTTACCTATCTACTAGTCTTTAACAACAATAATGCTAGTAGGAATTTACCCACCTACTAGTCTTTCACAAAAACATATGCTAGTAGGAATTTATCCACCTACTAGTTTTCAATATCAACAATCAAATGAGTCAGAGGAATTTACTCACTTATGACTCTAATTGACATGAATATGAGTATGTGTATATGCACTCACCTCCAACTTGGCTACTAGGCTTAATTACACAATCTTTTCCACCACCTTCAAGTAGTGACAAGACTAAAAGAAATTGAAACTCCAAATTATTCTCTTTTCTTTTTGTGGAATAGCACCACCAAAATTCCTTGTTTTAAGTTCTTAATTTGATGAACTAGATTGGGTGAATTTTATGGAAGAAGATCACACACAAATACTTTGCTTAAAAGAAATTGGAAGATTTGAGAAGAAAGGATTGGAATTTTGAAATGGATTTGTGTTAGTGGAGTTGATGATACATCAAAAATACATATGGTTGGCTTCCTGATATGTCGTATTTTATACCCATTTCCCACGGTTTAGTTAATCGTTTTTATATGGTTTAAGAGACGTTTTCGTATATATTTGGTGCATTTATGGTATTTGTTAGTGTTTCAGGGTGTTAACAAGTACTTAGCGTTAATCTGGAGAAAACGATGTTTCTGGAGTAAAATGAGTGCTTACGGACGTTTTACGAGGCACGGAATTGAAGATTGGAAGTTGGTCAACAAAAGTCAACGCGCACTGCAGCGCAGCATTAGCATGCGTTGCAGTTTCATGTTTCGAGGATTAAACTGCTTTGCAGTCGTGTGAGACTGCGACGCAGTGGTACCATACTCAAGCTAGATAAAGTCAACGATTGTCAAAGTCAAAGAAAGTCAAAGGAAGACTGCGACGCAGTCTGGAAATGCGACGCAGTGTGGCTCCGATTTTGATATTATTTTTGGAAAATATCAATAGCTTGCAAGAACATTCATAAAACCCTAACTTTTACTTCCAGCCGATTTCTGGAGCTTTTGAAGCAGATTTTCGTCAGATTACTTTTCTTCGAAGAACTTCATTACGATTGGATTATTTCCGTTACTCGTTTTCATTCCTTTGTATTCGGTAACGATGACTTCTCTTAATTTGATTTGTTATTCGTATTTTAATATGAGTGGCTAATCGCCTTTTCATCCATCTTGATGGAGTAAAACAATATATAAGGATTGCATACATTTTATAATTCAAAGTTGATTACATTTAACGTTATATCGAAATCTCAGTGTATTTATTCCTTAAAATTTATCTTGAATTGATTGGTGATTTATATGAGTCTTTAATGGTAGTTATTGATTTCATATATTTTATTTCAATGGTTTGGGTACAAATGATTGGATCTATGACGAGTACGGTAGATAATCACTCAAAGATAATAGGAATAAATGTGTTGACGGTTGGGTACAATCAATAGGTATAATTGTTAGTTTAATAACCAAAACCATTTTTGAATTAGCAAAGTTATAAAAGATGTCTTGGGGTACCGGTATTTGTAATGGAACTAGTTTATTTAAGAGAGTCAAAGTCTTTCACTAACTTGACGGGTACGGGGTTGGTGTTTAATTTGAGTCTCGGTTATTTAATCAACTAAATTGGGTTTGAACTTCATTTCATATGCAATCCGAACATGTTGTTGAGCAAAATCAAGATGGGTTACCTTTAAATTATTGTTTAATACAACAACTCCACTTTTCGATTAATCCTAAGAGATTACCAACTCTTTTACTAACTATTTGCAACGTGGCAATTCGGCCATAAAACCCCCTTTTATTTGAATCATTTCATTTGAACAATTGCTTACAAATATCCTTGTGAATGATCTCGGATTTACCGATTTACTATACTGCATACGAATGGGTACACTGCCCGTGAGTGTGTTGTAGTTAGTTTTCTAGTAGTTCGTGTTTATAAATTTTATTACTCGATTTCACACATCACTTCCCTTATGTTGCCACGTTTTTATCAAATAAAATAATGGTATACCCGTTAGCCACTAAAACTCCAACTAAATTAATCCATATCTCAAAACAAATCTAGAAAATTATTTTAATGTTAGAACTACAATAAGGGTTAATTTTATTTACCTTTAAAATATTGAGGTGTTACAAAATGACATTGACTTGGTTACCCTTTTAAAGCAATCACCAGCTCACATATGTGGTCTCGGTTGAAAAGTGAAAACCCTTTTAAAGCAATCACCAGCTCCCATATATGGTCTCGGTTGACCATTTTTTACCAACTCACCTTCTTATTATTGCACTTTATATGAATGTACCGTCTTATTATTAACTCTTCTCAACTCTTCCTCAACTATAGCGATAGGTTCTTCTACATATGTTAACTTTTTATCCAACTCAATTACATTTACAAGAACATATGTGACATCATCGGCAAGGCACCTACGAAGTTGAGATACATGAAAAGTATTATGAATGCGAGATAGTTCTTCGGGTAACTCCAATTGGTATGCCACTTTACCAACACGAGCTAAAATTCCGAAAGGACCAACAAATCGTGGACTTAACTTTCCATGTTTACGAAATCGTAGCAAACCCTTCCATGGAGATACCTTTAACATAACTCGTTCACCAACCATGAACTCGATTGGTCTTCTAATAACATCGGCATATGACTTTTGCCTATCTTGAGCCGCTTTAAGTCTCTTGCGAATTTCATCAATCTTTTGTGTGGTCTTAAGAACAACACCTTTTCCCCCAAGTTCTCGTTGACCAACTTCTCCCCAACAAATGGGAGTTTGACACCTTCTACCATAAAGCATCTCATACGGAGGCATCTTAATGCTGGAATGGTAGCTGTTATTGTACGAGAATTCAACCAAGGGCAAATATACGTCCCATGTTCCACCAAAATCAATGATACATGCCCGTAGCATGTCTTCTAGTGTTTGAATGGTTCGTTCACTTTGGCCATCCGTTTGAGGATGATATGCAGTACTCAAATGCAATTTAGTACCCATATCATCATGGAATCTCTGCCAGAAATGAGAAGTAAACCACGTGTCTCTATCAGATACAATAGAAACCGGAATACCATGCCGAGCTACAACTTCTTTCAAATAAATATCGGCTAGAGCTTTAAAAGATGATGACTCTCGAATAGGTTAAAACAAGGCACTCTTTGTCAAACGATCCACAATCACCCAAATGGTGTCGAATTGGTTTATGGGAATTTTAGGAAGTTTAGTAATAAAATCCATAGTCAAATGCTCCCATTTTTATTGTGGAATTTCAAGCGGTTGAAGCTTCCCATACGGCTTTTGATGTTCCGCCATAACTTGCAAACAAGTCAAACATTTTTCAACATACTTGACTATCTCATGTTTCATACCCGGCCACCAATAATCAACTTTCAAGTCTTGATACCTTTTTGTTGTGCCGGGATGAATAGAATACTTGGACTTATGAGCTTCATTGAGAAGAATTTCTTTTAGAGTGCAAGAATGTGGAATCCAAATTCGTCCAAAACGAATAGTGAGACCATGTGAGTCCTTAGAGAAATGTTTTATTTGACCCTTAATTCTTTCTTGTTTTGGATCACATTGCAAAGCTTCCTCTTGAGCTTCCATTATGCGTTCCATGAAATCATTTGTAATCATTATCCACAATGGTGAAACACGAATAGAAAAATGAGAAGGTTTTCGACTCAAGGCGTCCGCTACAACATTGGCTTTCCCAGGATGATACAAGATTTCACAATCATAGTCTTTTAGCAAATCTAACCATCTTCATTGACGATTATTAAGATCTCGTTGCTCAAAGAAATACTTAAGACTTTTATGATCAGAATAAATGGTGAATTTAACACCATAGAGATAATGGCGCCAAATCTTCAAGGCGAAAACTACAGCCGCAAGTTCCAGATCATGGACGGGGTATGATTTCTCATGACTCTTTAATTTCCTTGATGCATAGGCTTTTGCATCAGAACATATCCAAGACCATTAGACGAGGCATCACAATAAACCGAGAAGTCTTCAACTCCTTCCGATAATGTAAGAACAGGTGCTTGGCTTAACTTCTCTTTTAAAGTTTGAAATGTTTTTTCTTGTTCATTCATCCATTCAACCTTTTCATTCTTCCGAGTTAACTTTGTTAAAGTCGAGGCAATCTTGGAAAAGTCTTGAATAAATCGACGATAATAACCCGCTAATCCAAGAAAGCTACGAATTTCAGTCGGGGATTTTGGAGATTCCCACTTCATGATTGCACTAATTTTTGAAGGATCAACTTTTATCCCATCATTATTTACCACATGACCATGGAATTGAATTTCGCGTAAGCAGAATTCACATTTAGAAAATTTAGCATACACTTTTTCTTGCCGAAGTGTTTCAAGAACTTCACGAAGATGCTTTTCATGATCAGACCGACACTTTGAATAAATAAAAATGTCATCAATGAAAACTATCACAGATTTATCAGGGAAAGGACAGCAAAAAGATCATCTATGCGAGGTAAATAGTATTTATTCTTGATGGTGACTTTGTTAAGTTCACGATAATCAATACACATCCGCAAACTTCCATCTTTCTTTTTAACAAAACAAAACGGGAGCACCCCAAGGAGAACTACTTGGGCGTATAAAGCCCTTATCAAGAAGTTCCTGAAGTTGTTCCATCATTTCTCGCATCTCAGTAGGAGCAAGACGATATGGAGCTTTTGCAATAGATGTAGCACCCGGAGTGAGATCTATTTTACAATCTACCTGTCTATCAAGATAAAGACCAGGCAAACCATCAGGAAAAACATCAACAAATTCATTGACAATCAGAATTTCAGATTAAGATTTGGGTTTCTTATCGGAATCGACAATGTGAGCAAGAAAAGCTTTGCACCCGCAAGAAATAAGTCGACGAGCTCGAGCATATGTGGGTAAGGGCAGCGACTCTTGATTTCTCTCACCAAAAATAATCAAATCCTTGCCACTAGGAGTCTTAAGATGAACACTTTTATCATTACAACAAATTTTTGCCTTATGCTGACCAAGCCAATCCATACCCAAAATTACATCAAATTCGCCTAAGTTCATTGGAATAAGATCGGCTTTGAAAATTTCAAAGTTTATGGTCATGGTACACATCTTTAATCATGTAAGTTTGATCACCCGCTACTTCAACTACTAAAGGAGGTTTAAGTTGTGCTATTTGCAAGGGAATATTTTTAGTAAATCGAGTAGCTACAAATGAAGGATTGGCCCCAGAATCAAATAAAATCTTAGCGGTAATCTCATGAACAAGAAATGTACCTGCCACAACTTCAGTCGATTCCTTTGCTTCCGAAACTAAAATTTGGAATGATCTACTTTTCGCATTGCCAATTTGCTTTGCCAACTTCTTTTCTTTCATTTCCTAACCTCGACCTGCCTCTCCTCTTCTGACAGTAATGGACAACTAATCCTCATATGTCCTTCTTCAAAGCAATTATAACAAAGAGTAGGCTTATTTTGAGAAAACTTGTAATCTAGACTAACGTGCCCCGGTTGGCCACAACTAAAATAACCCTTCTTTGGGGGTAGTCTACAAACCCCTGAATGATGCTTCCCACAATTGTTACAAGTAGGAATATTTCTCTTTGACACACTATTACCCAAACTTCCACTTAGTCAGAACTTTTTGTTTGGAGATTTATTTTGTTCCACTTTCCTTTTTGTATAATCTTCATCGGGCATTCCTTGTTCCACTTCATGCCATCTAGCAACATCAACCAATTGATTAAAAGATTCAACTTGAAGGAGAGTAATCTTTTCGTGAATACTCTTGCGGAGCTTACGATAAAAGTGTTCTTTCAACAATTTGTCATCCCTCAAGTACTCAGGACAAAAATGGGCTTTATCTAGAAATTGCACACAAAATTTATTGACGTTCAATGAACCTTGAGAGTCATTCATGAATTCTCCTCTAAGCTTGGTCACATTGGACAAAATTGGGCTTTATCTAGAAATTGCACACAAAATTTATTCCAATGTCTCATTCAACTTCTTTGTAATAAATGGAGAAAAGTTCTCTAATGCCTTGCCAATTTGTTCACAAATGAAGTCACGGGTTATCTCTTCCCGTTCAACAAACCGTTTATTCACAACAGTCTTATTCCTATCTTGGTTTGGCCGACCATCTTCATGATGAGATGAATCTATACTACAAATTCAAGCAACTTATTAATATAAAAGTCAATTGATATTCTAGTCTCTAACACCACAAACATTCATATTTGATCATTTCCATATTTAGTAACTCCAATTTATAATGTAATAGTTTATGATCGGTAATAGGCCGACTCTATTGTGGTCATAAACTATTTCATTTTAAATTAACCTTACTAAATGCTTCAATTCTCAAATATGAGCAACACAAGTCACCTAAGGTCAAAGTTAATCCTATGGTTCATGTTTAGGCATCCTATATCCGTGAAGATTGAATACCTAAATCCCTCGAACCACGACTCTGATACAAAGTTATAACGCCCCAAACTCTTTTAAACATCATGAAATAAAATATTGCAAAAGTTGGGAAAATTTTAGTACTTCGAAAGATACTGCAAATTTTCGTTGAAATGAAAAATGTTATAATTCAAGAAATGACAAATTAAATGT
The DNA here is from genome assembly GCF_010389155.1 of Erigeron canadensis. Taxonomy (NCBI): domain Eukaryota; kingdom Viridiplantae; phylum Streptophyta; class Magnoliopsida; order Asterales; family Asteraceae; genus Erigeron; species Erigeron canadensis. Next base: position 68,988 of record NC_057765.1, on the reverse strand, counting down.
TCTTATAACGGTATAATAAGGCTAATTTACGAGTTTCAGAACTCGAGAAGTTCAACCGAAAGCTCGGTAAAAAGTGAGGTCGAGGACGGCGGATGGAGGATGGTATGGCGGATGATCCGCCTTCACCTGCGGATGCTCTGGAAGATGGTATGCAGCATCCGCAGTTTCTTGCAGTTCCACCAATATTGACAACATTTTTATGACCAAAAAGACATATCTCATACTTAGACATCCAAACAAGTTATAAATACAAAATCTAACATTTCACCAATGACCATTTCTCAAAAATAGAAATATTTACCATGACGGGTCGTCTTACCCATTTTACCAACATAAAGTTTAACACTTTGACACTAAACTTACAATACCAAAGTTGAGTTGAAGTTTAACAAAATACATAACAAGACCATATCATATACTTCACCATTTCATTTACAAAAATACAAGTTTTTAGGGTACTTGGGAGCCCATGGACCAAAAGGGATATCTAACCATCAAAATGTTCCAATCAACACAACATAGCTCTTACCCAAACGCTTCTTCAAAATACTTCTATTTAGCCGCTTCTTTACCTCGGCTATTACCTTCTCCTATAAGAAAATTTAAAGAACTAAACAATAAGCAAAACGTTTAGTGAATGCATATACATACAAACATACACAAGTTAACATTAAACACAAGATTGGGGTATAGCTTATAACATTAGCCATGCCATCTTGCATCAAATCAAAACACAAATTTAAGAGATATGGATCCATACACATATTGCTAGTAGGACTTTACCCACCTACTAGTCTTTAACAAACAATCTTGTTAGTAGGAATTTACCCACCTACTAGTCTTTCACAAATACAATTGCTAGTAGGAATTTACCCACCTACTAGTTTTTCAATATCAACAATCAAATGAGTCATAGGAATTTACCCACCTATGACTCTAATTAACATGAATATGAGTATATGTATATGCACTCACCTCCAACTTGGCTACTAGGCTTAATTACACAATCTTCTCCACCACCTTCAAGTAATGACAAGACTAAAAGAAATTGAAACTCCAAATTATTCTCTTTTCTTTTTGTGGAATAGCACCACCAAAATTCCTTTATTTAAATTCTTAATTTGATGAATTAGATTGGGTGAATTTTATGGATGAAGATCACACACAAACACTTTGCTAGAAGAAAATTGGAAGATTTGAGAAGCAAGGATTGGAATTTGGAAATGGATTTGTGTTAGTGGAGTTGATGATACATCAAAAATACATATAGCTGGCTTCCCTCATGTTGCTACGTTTTTATGAAATAAAATAAGGGTACTTATACCCGCTAGCCACTAAAGCTCCAACTAAATTAATCCCATATCTCAAAACAAAATACTAGAAAATTATTTTAATGTTAAAACTACAATAAGGGTTAATTTTATTTACCTTTAAAATATTGAGGTGTTACAGAATGACATTGACTTGGTTACCCTTTTAAAGCAATCACCAGCTCTCATATGTGGTCTCGGTTGAAAAGTGAAAACCCTTTTAAAGCAATCACCAGCTTCCATATATGGTCTCGGTTGACCATTTTTACCAACTCACCTTCACAATTGGTGTTGTTGCACTTATATATTATGGTTGTTATCTCCCATCAATAATCCAGATGAAGAGACTTCTAATTTTGTTGCCATTTCAAACTTAATTTGTCCTGCTTTCTAGTCTATAGGAATTACCATAAATTCATTTAACAAAAAACATATAGTAAATGGCACCTAAGATTGGTAAAAAAAATAAAAATCTCACATATTAATATTTTAATATTAATGAATAAATGATGGGCCCCTGATTTTTATTGAATAAAAAATCAAGATTTGAGGGGTTTTCACCCAAGTTGGGTGGTGTTGTCCCACAGATTCACTTCCTTCATGCTATGTGGTAGGTTATGGATTCTATTCTACCCTTCAGTATTAAGATAACTTTATTTTATATTAAATGTGGAAGTTGTTGTGTGCAAATAGAATTTGAATGAATTAGTTGGCATTTATTTATTGGTAATTATGATTAAAATGGGATGAACTGGAATTATAATTGTTAAATGAAAATTACATAGAAATTTATCACGTATACGATTTGGCAAAAGAAGATGATAGATACGTACGATCTTAATTATCTCCCTTAATTATAATTGTACAAAGATATACTCTAGTTGCAATTTAAATAGTTTGACACGTGTAAAGTGACATCTATATTTCTATACTAGATGTAGATCCTGCGTAACACGTAAGTCTATTGAATAATCCTTTTCAGTATATCTGATATAGTTAAATAATTAAAATTTGAATAATATGTATTTATTTTTGTAACCGGATATATTCTTTTTATCTGGGCCGAAAACCACTTTATTTTGTCGGAAACTTCAAGATTTTGGTAGGTTTTATTTTTTTAGGTTTTTTCCTTAAGACAAATATATATAACACATAATATATATATACACACAAACAATACTAAAATAAAAAAAATTTAGCTGGTGGATGATGACATCAGCGTGACATAGGAAATCTTTGTTGGCTAGCCTAGATAGCTGACAACCCAATTTTTTTTATATCATGAGTATATTTCTTTTAGTAGTATGGAGAGATTAATATGATGGCTAGCTTTTGTTAATTAACAATATAACCCCTTTTTCTTTTGAAATACTAACCCATTATTCATGGTTTTCTTGTCAAGGATTTCACGACCAAACGTCCTATTTTTAGAAATAACAGTTCCGGGGATCTCTATCCTCTATCTCTTCCAACCAACTACTCTCCATCAACTTTTGCAGCTTTTACTCAAGACATTTGGCATCGTTGTTTTAGATACCCAAATTCTACTTTACTTCGTTTTTTGCATAATAATTCATCTATTTCATTATCTAGTTCGAATAGTAAGAAACTTTGTCAATCATGTGTGTTTGGTAAACATATTAAGCTTCCATTTTCCAATTCATAGTGATCTTTGGACCTCTCCCGTTGTTAGTACACGGAGTCACCGTTATTACATACTGTTTTTAGATGATTTTACAAACTTCTTATGGACTTATCCCTTACAAAATAAATCGAATGTCTATTCATTTTTTCTTCAATGTCATAGTCTCATTAAGACTCAGTTTGAAAAATCTATTAAAACCCTTCAATGTGATAATGGAACTGAGTACAACAATCACCAATTTCGTAATTTTTGTAAACAATTTGGAATGCAATTTCGTTTTTCGTGCCCTCACGCCTCCTCTCAGAATGGGAAAGTTGAATGTAAAAAACGTTCCATTAATAATATCATTCGTACGTTGCTTACCCATGCTTCTCTTCCACCTTCTTTTTGGCATCATGCCCTAGACATGGCCACCTACATTCTTAACATTCTGCCTTCTAAGTTAAAAGCTTTCAACACTCCGACTCATCTTCTTTATCACAAATCCCCCTCCTACACACATCTTTGTACCTTCGGGTGTTTGTGTTATCCTCTTCTTCCCGCTACCACCATCAATAAACTTCAACAAAGGTCCACTCCATGTGTTTTTCTTGGTTACCCCTCCAATCATCGGGGGTACAAGTGTTATGACCTTTCGACCAACAAAATCCATATTTCTCGTCATGTGTTGTTCGATGAATCCACCTTCCCATTTCAAAATACTCAGTCTCCTCGGTCTTACGATTTCCTTCACAGGACAACTGATTCGGATCTTCATCCTAACATTCTCTATCATCCGACCACCCAACCTGCCCCACCCCCTGATAAATCGGCCCAACCCACTGCCTAGGTCAACCAGCCACTACACCCGGTTACTCCTTCGAGGTTCGCCCAAACTTACACCCGAAACCGAAACCGGCCACCACGACTGCCCAATCCCACGATCGTCCAAGCCCCTGTCATCCAACCTACATCCCCGTCCACTCTCATGTTCCCTCTCCGCCACCTTCACCCACACCACCAGCTAGTGTTCATCCCATGCAGACACGAAGCAAAACTGGCCATTCCAAGCCAAAACAACCCTTTAGTTTACATACCTCTACCACTTTCACTCCTTTGCCTAAAAACCTAACTGAAGCTCTTAATAGTCCCGTTTGGAACCATGCTATGACTGATGAGTTTAAAGCTCTTATTGATAATAAGATGTGGGAGTTAGTTCCTCGTTCTCCAAGTATGAATATTATTTGTTGCATGTGGATTTACAAGCAGAAACTGAAATCAGATAGGACTCTTGAGTGGTACAAAGCTCGTTTAGTGGGAGATGGTAGAACACAGCAGGTGGGCATTGACTGTGTAGACACTTTTATTCCGGTTGTCAAACCGGCTACTATCCGGACAGTTCTTTCTTTAGCATTTAATCGCGGCTGGGATATTACTCAACTTGATGTAAAGAACGCATTTCTCCATGGGCATTTGTATGAAAAAGTTTTTATGCATCAACCTCCCGGTTTTCGGGATGCTCGCTTTCCGGATCATGTTTGTTGGCTTCGTAAATCGTTGTACGGCCTAAAACAGGCACCACGGGCTTGGTACCAGCGCTTTACCGACTATGTCACACGGTTGGGTTTTCATCACAGTTCCAGTGATCATTCACTGTTCATTTACAGGCGTGGTACCGATACTACTTACATTCTGTTATATGTTGATGACATTATTATGGTTACTTCGTCAGGTCAGCTAAAGCAACATTTTATGTCTCATTTATCCGCTGAGCTTGCCATGAAGGATCTGGGTCCTCTTAGTTATTTTTTGGGTATCTCTGTCACCCGCTCTTTTAATGGGGTTATTCTTATCTCAAAGTCGTTATGCCTCTGATATTCTCTAACGGTCTATGATGCAAGATTGTAACCCTGTTTCCACTCTAGTTGACACTGCGGGCAAACTTAATGATCACCCAGGTTTTCCCTTTGATGATCCTACATTGTATCGTAGTTTGGCCGGTGCTCTTCAGTATCTGACATTTACTCGCCCGGATATCTCTTATGCCGTTCAGCAGGTGTGCATGCACATGCATGCTCCTCATATTGATCACTTTCTTGCATTAAAATGCATCTTGCGTTATGTCAAAGGGACTCTTGATATGGGTATATGGATGCAAGCATCTTCTTTGTCTACACTTGATGCTTACACTGATGCTGACTGAGTTGGTTGCCCTGACACTAGGCGTTCTACATCTGGGTATTGTGTCTTTCTAGGGGACAACCTTCTTACTTGATCCTCCAAACGCCAATCAGTTGTTTCTCGATCTAGTGCTGAGGCAGAATATAGGGGCATTGCAAATGTTTTTGGATTCGCAATTTATTGCTTGAGCTTGGCTATCCTCTTTGTCGAGCATGCTTGGTGTATACTGATAATGTTAGTGCCATTTATCTTTCAGAGAATCCGGTCCAGCATCAACGCACTAAGCATATCGAGATTGATATTCACTTTGTTCGAGAGAAAGTTCAACGTGGTCAAGTTCATGTTCTTCATGTTCCGTCCCGGCATAACTTCTCAGATATTTTTACCAAAGGGCTACCGCATGTTTTATTCGTTGATTTTCGGTCCAGTCTAAGTCTTCGGAATCCTCTGCCTTAGACTGCGGGGGTATATTAGACCGTTATATATTATATATGTATTAGTTTAGAATATGTCATAAGTTCGAGGTAATCGAATGAAATAACTTCAAGGTAGTCAAATGTAATTTGTAATTCTATAAATTGATACAATGAAAAAGAAAACCCCTAAGAGATTAATTATTATGTTACAATTATCAATAATACTAGATCAATTCCTATGTTAACACATCTATACTCCTTTATAAACATTATTCCCCCCCTATAAATAGAAAGTATTACTCAAATGTTAGATACGAAAGTACTAAATTGCCCTTATTAAAGACTCACTATGGAAAGAGTTTTTATAAATTACCAACCCCTATCGAAAGGCCTCAATTTTATGTCTTAAATGGGTTAATATTCCGGAACTATCGGCACTTAATGGATTCTATGTTTACGCAGGCTCACGAAAGATGCGAGTGATGGTAAATGGTATCAAGTGACTCAAGATGAAGGCCTATGAACTTACAAGACACAAGGAGATGATTCGGGAGCCAAACGAAGCAATATGAACAGCAGCAGGAGTTGCCAGCACTGCTGGCACCTTGCCAGCCCGCTGGGCCATGCCCAGTGCTATTGGGCGGCCCATATCAACAACCGACTTATCACTATATTTAAGCCAAAGCATCCCTCAAAACCCCAAGAGAGGGCCAATTTAGCAGCCCTAGCCGCCCATATTCAACCCCAGGTCGACTTTGTAGATTCCAAGGAGGTTTTGGAGCTTCTAACACCTTCTGACCTTCATCCCCAACCTAGATCTACTCTCTTATTTTACTTTCAGTGGGTAAACAATGTTTTTCTACTTTTAAGACTTTGTTATTACTTTAATAATGCCAGGCTAGTAGGTTGAATACTTGTTTGGATCGATTTGATCATGTAGACTGTAAGGTACCCTATTGTTGTATGGATCGTAATAAGACGTGATTCGTTATTTCAAGAGTGCGGAATCCTCTTGAGATAACTAGATTGCTATTGCCTTTTGTCAATTAATGAGTAGTTAATCGACCTAAAGAGACACACGAAGTACAAATTCGTGTAGCAGTATTCACGAGCAACAATTCGATGTAATTCGTTAATTATCCCTTTAATTGTTAAAGTTCGATCACTAATTTCGTCAATTAGTGTTGTATTTATACTAATAGGGTTATGGTTCGTGTGGTCTTGCACTTCACACGAAGTGAATCGAGCCCGATCTACCAAAACGTGATCTGCCTCCGTGCTGACGTCAGCACGAGGACAACACAACGTGCTGATGACGTCAGCACGAGGTGCGTAGTCTTGGATCCTTTATTTCACCCGTACATAACATTCAGCCACCGTTTAAGTATTCTAATACACTTATAACCTTGGCTCTACGTCCTTGTACCTGCAAAACAATAATGTAACACACAAACATAACAACAATCATAAACAGATATTATATTGAAGTTCAAACGCAATCTTTAAATACAAACGTAAGTCCAAACAACTTATTATTTAAACGATTACACACATATTCCTAAAACAAAAACGTTAATCAAATCTATGTTGCTATTGTCACACAAATCTGCATCAACATAGACGTTTATCTATTGTACTTTATTTGTTAGATCTGTTGGAGTGTATTTTACTGTTTTTCGTAGATCCATGTTTTACTAGTTCTTCATATTATTATCGATTTCATATCTAAATATATTAGTTTAAATTTGATGGTTCTCTATGATCATACATGATGATATACCCCTACGGAGCTCTAGTTCCGTACCCGAAGTAGAAGCAGAATACGAAGCCACCTTCGTACAAGTAAAATTACTCATGCCCATAACGGAGCTCAACCTCCGTCCAACATGATTATCTCGGAGCTCCAAAGGTAACAAATACCCAGCTCCGAGGAAATATACAAGAAAGATCGGATAAAGATTTTTCCCATAATTATCCTATTAAACATATATCGAAGCTCCGACTTACTCGGACACGACTTGGTAACAAGATTACTACAAATCTCCTCAAGAAGGAAACAAGATATTCACAAAGGAGGAAGAGATTTACCCTAATTTTTTTACCCTCCTCTCCAAGTTATCTACCATCTATATAAATAGAGGAAAAAGCCATACGGCAACATGATCTATCATACACACAATACGCATTATACTAAAACCCTACAATCATCTACCGTTCGTTCAACCTCGGAATAAACCCTAAATTCCTTAAACCCTAAGTCGAACGAATCTACTTAGATCACCAATAACAAGGCGTAAAGCGGTCTTCGACCCTTTGAGCGTAAGGGAATCGCCAATAAACATCACCAACCACACTCACACCTCCGGTTGAGCCATAGTGCGATTATTTGATACAAACAATACACTAGGACTAATATGCTAGGATGGTAAACACTATTCGGTCTATAACTAGATGTAAAAGGTGATTCACTTATAACCGAGGGATCCAGAACCATAGTAATTAGGATGACTAGAACATGATGTTTAAGAGCACTGTGGTCACCAGAGAGAATTATTATTAGGTCATGGCTTAAGAGCCGAGTAACTAAAAGATGAACTAGTAACACAAACTTTAGGTCAATAATGCTTCAACAATGAATCTAACGAAAATTTGTTTATAGATTAGTGTGAGTCTAGCGACAGCACTAGTAATTAGGCAAAGTGAATCTAACGAGAATCTGAGTTGTGATTAAGTTTCCAACAGACTAGCAAATAGGTAGAATAGTATTTGGTCGTACCGTGAGATCGGAGATGCCAAACAAGTATTTTAATTTAATTACCGTTATTTGCTTTTTCAAGCTATTTTTAGATTAAGTCTTTCACTAAATAAGTGGTTGCGGCTTTGATGACCGTCCATATTGTGATAAAAACCCCTATCGAAAGGCATCATTTCTATGTTCAAATGAGTTATTATTCCGGAACTATTGGTACTTAAAGGATCGTATGTTTACGCAGGTTCACGGAAGATACAAGAGAGGATAAATGACATCAAGTAACTCAAGAAGAAAGCCTATGAAGTTACTAGACACAAAAGGTGATTTGGGAGTCAAACGAAGAAGTACGAGAATGAACATCACCTCCCAGTGCCGCTCTTATGCTCCCAGGGCCGCTGGCCACATCAAACCCACTCCCAGCGCCGCTAGGCAGCCCAGATCAAAAACTGACTTTTACCACTATTTAAGTCGAACTAACCCTCAAAACCTTAAGGAGAGAGCCGATTTAGCAGCCCTAGCCACCCACTATCAACCCTAGTTCGTATTTGCAGATTCCCATATGGTTTTGGAGCTTTTAACGCCTTCCGATCTTCATCCGCGGTCTAGATCTACTCTTTTATTTTACTATCAGTTTGGTAAACAATGTCTTTCATCTTTTCAGACTTTGTTATTCCTTTAGTAATGTCTGGCTAGTAGACTGAATACTTGTTTGGATCAATGTGATCATGTAGACTTTTATTGTTTTACTTATTTTGTTAGAATCTGTTGGAGTGTGCTTTACTAGATCCATGATTTACTAGTTCTTCATATTATTATTGGTTTAATTCTGATGGTTGTCCACATCAAACCCACTCCCAGCGCCGCTGGGCAGCCCAGACCAAAAACCAACTTTTACCACTATTTAAGTCGAACTAACCCTCAAAACTTTAAGGAGAGAGCCGATTTAGCAGCCCTAGCCACCCACTATCAACCCTAGTTCGTATTTGTAGATTCCCATATGGTTTTGGAGCTTTTAACGCCTTCCGATCTTCATCCGCGGTCTAGATCTACTCTTTTATTTTACTATCAGTTTGGTAAACAATGTCTTTCATCTTTTCAGACTTTGTTATTCCTTTAGTAATGTCTGGCTAGTAGACTGAATACTTGAGGGATCCATAACCATAATAATTAGAATGAATAGAACATGATGCTTAACAATGTCAGACGCGATCCTTTGACTTGGAAACGAGCACTGTGGTCACCAAAAAGAATTATTATCTAGTCATGGCTTAAGAGTCGGGTAACTTAAAGATGAACTAGTAACACAAACTTTAGGTCAATAATGCTTAATCAATTAATCTAACGAGAATTTGTTATAGATTAGTGTGAGTCTAGCGACAACACTAGTAATTAGGCAAAGTGAATCTAACGAGAATTTGAGCCGTGATTAAGTTTCCAACAGACTAGCGAATAGGTAGAATAGTTTTTGGTCGTACAATGAGATCAGAGATGCCAAACAAGTATTTTAATTTAATTACTGTTATTAGGTTTTCCAATTATTTACGTTGTTTCTTCAGAAACGGTCTGCCTCGGAAATACCAGATATTTGCTTTTCAGTATTAGTTTGTTAGAAAATCGTGACGACCCCCAACAACTATTAGAATGACGTATACTACTAGATTAGGTAAAGCAACGCGTCCCTGCGAACGATCCTGTTCTTATCACTTAGTTATACTACATCTGATCGGGTCCCTTGTCCGTTAAGGTGTGTGTGTTTTTGGTATTAACTTGTACCACATTTTATAAATTTAAACACTAAAACAAAAATCCCACCAGGCTTCTATTTACTTTTTAGTATTTTAATTAGTTTAATAGGAAATCGTGACAACCCCATAACAGCTAGAATTACACGTATTACTAGATTAGGTAAAGCAACGCGTCCCTGTGAACGATCCTGTACTTATCACTTAACTATACTACATCTGATCGAGTCCTTTGTCCGTTAAGGTGTGTGTGTGTGTGTATTTTTTGAGAAATTTACTTGTACAACTTTTTATAAATTTAAACACTAATAAAACGCACCCATCAGTTCTTAATGAATTAATTTACACCAAAACCTTACTTGAATAATCAACACTTTAAGCTCTTATCTATTTAAATATTCCACTATTATCTTTACATCAATGTACATCACTTAACACCGCCACTACCACCAGTAATACCGATACGACTAGACCGCCGTCGCATTATGCGAGTACCATGTTCGTACACGTTAAAATACTTACTGTATAAGTATGTTTATAAATAGTTAAAATTGTATACTTAAAATGAAAAATTCTCTTAATAGTTTTGATTAGAAAAAGACATGAAATAAGTTTTGACATCAAGTAACTATGTAACTTTTCATATGATCATGAAAGAAATTTTTTTTATAATGAAAAATTAGATAAAATTTTGTTTAATGAAAAAGTGATAGTAATTTTATGGAAAAAATATGTTTATGACTATCAATTTATAAGATTGGATTTAAATCTTTGTATTTTTAATCGTATTATTTCATTGAAATACATGAAAAATTTGAAAATTTTTGTTTAATTAATATTCTAAAATCAATGTATCAAAATTTTTTTGAATAATGAGAGTTAAAGAAAGATAAGTGACGTAATTGTTATTAAATAGAAATTAATACTCTAATTAGATGACATATCACCAATAAAATAGTACTAGTATGTTGCCCGCACAATGTGCTGTGGGTAATGTAGTGGCGACGGGTGACGACGGCGACATGTGGTGGTGACGACGAGTAGTGTAAACTGTGGCGGGGGTAATGCAGTGGTGACAGGTGACGGCGGCGACATGTATTGGTGACGAAGACTAGTATACACTATTGAAGTTAATTTGACTGATATACAGTGTAGTTATTTTAAGAGTTAATAGAGTGATGATGTAATTAAAATTGTGGAGATAATTAAATTATTGAATGAAGAAGATGGTGATTTAAAAGAAAGGGAAGGGTAGTTTTGTAATATTGTATGGTGTAACAATTAACATTTTCAAAAATAAAAGAAGTATCTATACTATCTATACTTCTATATAAAAAGAATAACCCCATGTTGAAAGTTACATGGAGGAAAATGTCTAAAATACCCTTAATGGTATATTACACTTATGATCCGTAATCTTTTAAAATATCTCAATTTTACATCAAGTATTTACACCACTTGACGTCGCCTCCACCACCAACCGTCCATTCCACCACCACACCGTCACCGCCACGAACATCGCCGCATAGCGCGGGTACCGTGCTAGTATTATAAAAAAGAATAGCCCCATGTTGAAAGTTACATGAGAAAAATGTCTAAAATACCCTTTTACATCAATTATTTATATCACTCGACGGCGCCTCTACCATCAACAGTAAGATGGTAGAGGCGCCGTCGAGTGATATAGATAATTGATGTAAAAGTAATTAATGTAAAGAGTTAATTGAGATACTTTAAAAGATTAAGGACTAATAGTGTAATATATCATTAAGGGTATTTTAGACATTTTTTCCCATGTAACTTTCAACATGGGGCTATTCTTTTTTATAATACTAGCACAATACCCGCGCTATGCGGCGGTGTTCGTGACGGCGACGGTGTGGTGGTGGAATGGACGGTTGGTGGTGGAGGCGACGTCAAACACCGCCACAAACACCGCCGCAAAAAACGGGTATCGTGCTAGTTTTCTTTATAAATAAGTATAAATATAGATATAGATATAGATTAGAGATATCGCGTGTAAAATTAACCCACAACTATACTATTTTCAGTATTTACGTGCAACAATGCAGATACCATCTAGCTAATTAATTTAATACATGCAGATAAAAACAATGAAGGTTAAATATGTACGTGATAATAATAAATATATATTTAAATTGAATGTTAAATGAATATATGTTTTTTTATTTATAAAAATATATATTATTTTTATGTTTTGAAATGGCTATTTCTATCAATACTAGCTAATAAACCCGGGTTTAACCCGATATTTTAACTAAAACTTTTAAAAGCAAAAAAATTATAAAAAAAAAAATATATGTAATTTTTGTTATTGACATATTATAACTTGGTTTGGAGATATTAAATTGACTAACATAATTTATATATACGAGGGTTGGTGTCCGCGCGTTGTGGCGGTTAAACGGTGATAATAATACAAAACAGTGGGGGAATCGATATGCATGTGTGTAAATAGGAAGAAGAGAAAGAAGTGACTGTGTGTTAGATCTTGGTAAGGTGTTTGTCTGATTGTGTTTAGAGATATAGAATTAGATGTAACGTGTGAATTAGAGACAATATGAGGATATTGAATAGATTGTTGAATTTCTAAAATATGGAGGCCAATTTATTTTATAAGAGATTATAGATATATGAGTACCTATTGCATTAACAAAACATAAAAATATTTTTAAATAAAAATAGAAATTTAAAATAAGTATTTAATGAACAATTTATCTTTAAAAATATTCAATATTAAATATGACATCATAAATAAAATAAAATTTTTTGAAAAAAAATATAAACATGTCACATAATGTTATTTTTCTAAAAATAGTTTTGTAACACAATTTTCTTTTATTATATATAAAGATATCAAGCCGAATACTTGAGTTGTGACTATATTTATGTTAGTGATCATGTTTATTATTTGTGGGGTACCACATAATTAGTTGGCGTACATACACACCAGTACACCACCTATTCTAATACTTCCACGCCTTATTTTTGTCTAACTAACCATAGGATAGTTGACCGTTTGACCTATAATATATTCCTTCGATTCAATTTCCATCGTAAATATTTTTATATGTATTTTATAACAATTGATTGTATATTAAACTCAATTTATCAATGTATATCATATTTATTTTTTGTTAATTGGACATTTTTTATGAATTATTATATATTTTATATCAAGTGTTATACAACATAATAAAAAATAATTATGGTCAAAGGTCAAAGAAAAAATATTAAAAGTCAAACTAGACACTTAATATAAGATAGAGAGGAGTAGTATTTAATTTGAGTTTTTAGGCATGAATTGCTCTTATGATACGTTTTTTTTAATCAAGTCTATGTTAGATAGAACTTTGCATATTAGAGCTTTAGTTTAAATCCTTCGATAAAAATTTCATATGAAATGTTGCTGAGCCCAAAATAACTGTTAAAAAAAAACACTAAAGTTCACCAAAAATGAAAATTAAATACTTATGATGACTCTTGATATGCCTAAGATAAAACTAGAACCTGATATTATGAGAAAACATGTTTCCTAATTGTCATTGCATCATTTAGCGTTTGTTATTTACAGTACGTAATTTGTTCAAGGCCTCATTAATTTACCCGAAATGGTGCTGAACATGCTATGAAACTATATCAAAAATTAGCATGATCAACTATAATTAATTTAACTATAAAAAAATTATGAGTTGATCAAATACCTTATTTAAATAATTATGTTGAAACCACTAGCTTAAACCCTAGTGGTCAGGGGTATTTTCAAAATCTACTATATGAGCCCCGGGGGTGAGTTTACCTAAGATCTTAGGTTCGAGTCTTGGGGTTCTCATCTCAAAGAAATTTTTCATGAGGAGGGGGTTGGAGGTCTAGAAAATCTCTGGTTAAAATTGTCTCCAACATGTCTGAATCGAAACTCACTTTACAAAAAAAAAAAAAACTAATTATGTTTACTAAAAGATCGAGTTTGAACTTATCAATAGATGTGGGTGTGTGGAATATATGTAACCTTTCTTACCATTTTCTTTTATAAGCTGATTGATATTACATATTGATCGATATGACAATGACAATTTCTTGGTAAAATGTACTAGTAACATTTAGATAAAAAAGACATTTTTGAATTTAAAGGGACCAATATGAATATGAACACATTAATTCAAGATTTGTTAAAAAGTCAATGCGTCCATTCTTGCAATTGGTTGTACTTATAAATACAGAGTCCTTCCACCTACAAATGCACAATACAGAGTCCCTCGATCAAAAAACATTCCAACTAACCAAGTGATCGATCTTTAACGTAAGTACTGCTAACTAACTAATTAGTAGTGTAATTAATATGGCCGTGATGTACTCAAAGATAGGCATTATTGGAGGTGGCATTAGTGGTTTAGCTGCTGCAAAACAGCTGGCTCAATACAACCCGACGGTGCTTGAGGCCACCGACTCCATCGGTGGGGTCTGGAAGCACTGCTCTTTCAGAACCACAAAGCTTCAGACGCCTCGTTGTGACTATGAGTTCTCTGATTACCCTTGGCCACTTAGGGACAACACCACTTTCCCATCTTACGTCGAGGTCCTTGATTATCTCAACTCTTACGCAAACCACTTCAATTTGTTCAAATTCATCAAGTTCAACTCAAAGGTCATCGAAATCCGGTTAGCCAAGGACCAGTCGTCGTCACCCGAGCCAGCTGCAGATGGAAAAACTGTTTGGGAGGTTGCTGTCCAGACCAAAAATAATGACAGTATTCAGGTTTTTATTTCAAAGCTAGCTGATCTTTCTTTAGTTTCAAGCTGTACGTACTATGTTTTTGTTTTTTTAAATGCATATAATTAATTAGTATATGATGCATAATGCGCGCAGTGGTATGGTTTCGAGTTCATTGTGATGTGTATGGGGAAATATGGTGATGTACCGATTATACCAAAGCATGGAATGAACAAAGGCCCTCAAGTGTTCAAAGGGAAGGTGATGCACTCTCAAGAGTACAGCAAGCTCAACGCCGACGAGTCTACTCAGCTTCTCAAAGGAAAGAAGGTGGTCGTCGTGGGTTACAAGAAATCGGGCATTGATCTTGCTGCCGAATGCGCTGAAGCCAACCAAGGTGATACTCAGTCCATGCATATTAATTAAGGTTTTTTATTTTATTTTATCTAATCATATATATACTCCTATTGGCGTCCCATTTTAACTTTGAAAGTATTTTTCATTGAATTTTGACTATGATTATTTTTTGTTGCGTTATGCTCCGTATAAAACTTGATTAGATTATATATATAGATAGATTGGACTTTTAATATATTTTTCAATGATAAAAGAATTTGAAATTCAACTAATTAAAGCATCTAAAATGAGACGAAGGGGATAATATTATATATATGATATATATATATATCATATATGATGATTATTCATGCATGATTCAATACATACAAAACTTTCTACGATGATCTCGTGTGTACGTGCAGAAGAAGAAAAAAGATTAATGTAGTCATGTATATGTGGGAAATTATTGGATATTTATTTGCAAATAGTAGTGAGTTCTATGGAGTATGATTAAATGTAGTTATTAAGTATTTTAGACAACATTTAGAATCTATATCTGGTAAACAGAAAGTTCAATAACATTCAAGATTTCCACATCAAGACCAAATATGCCATTTTACGTCTTGTTGTATATATTATTTAATTATTTTGTCCACGCAACCGTGGAAAACTCATAAAAGTTTCCTTTTTAAGCCATTTGACTTTCATATCCGGCCTTTTTTTTCTCTCCTTATTAATAATTTCACTAGTATTCAATATCCCGTGCTATATACGGATTTATTCTGTTTGTTATTAAATATTATATATTTTGCTATATAGTGAAAAGTTATAACAGAATTTGTGTCAAAATTATATATATAGATTAAACATATTTGTAACGATTATTGTCTTATTACCGAAAGTATAGAGTTTTTAGGTAAATTAACACCTAACAATAACAATAGTGATATAAGATACACATAGCTTAAACAATAACAGGCTAGGATAAAATTTTGTGTATATACAATTAAACAATGAAAGTACGTAGAAATCAAACAGAAAAAAAATATATACCTGCACACTCATTATATAGTTTGGACTTTTGAGCTGAGTATGTACATATATATAGATCACTGTTTCCTAAGTCCGGATCGGATCTGTAAACCAACTTAAGCTCTTTAGCGTTTTAGGTTGGAGTTTTTGAATATTATAAACTTTTATTGTAACACTACAATAAAGATATCCAAATATATATGTAATTCTTCATGAATGATCTGGGAGTGATCATCATGATGATGTGTAAGTCATGATCTATCGTCGATAATCCTCAATATAATATATAGGAACTCTAATATAATTTAAAAATATTATATGACGTATGAGTAGGATAATATCAAGTAGATATAATATGTATTATAAATAAATAAGATGATCAATCTTTTCTAAAATTAAAAGATTATGATATATATATCTATTTAAATTAGAGTTTAATTTATTAGCCTTTTAATTAGTTTATTGGTAGATAGATAGCTAGCTAGCTAGGGGGTGATGAATTAATGAATATCTATTTATTTAATTAGGGGAAGACGGAAAAGCATGCACCATGGTTGTTAGGACTTCACATTGGACAGTTCCACACTACTCCATATGGGGGTTACCATTTTACTTGTTCTATTCAACCCGGTTTTCTCAGTTCCTTCATCAAAGACCAAATCAAGGCACTCTCAGGACACTTGTCTGCCACCTTTTATCCCCCGCGGTACATTATTATTAATCAATATTACTAACTATATATATATAGTAGCTAAGCTAGTATATGTGTGAGGTGATGATGCATCGATGGATCATTAACTTGAGTACGTATGTACAGAGAAAAGCAGCATCCAAGATCATCGAGTCTTATCTTCTGTGGAAGCTTCCACTTGTCAAGTATGGACTAAAACCGGATCACCCTTTTGAGGAAGATTATGCATCATGTCAGATGGCAATCTTGCCTCGCAACTTCTTTCCCCTGGCAGATAAAGGCAAAATCAATTTTGTAAGAGCATCTGAGTGGTGGTTTTGGGAAGGTGGTGTAGAGTTTGACGACAATACCAAGTTAGAAGCCGATGTTGTCCTTCTTGCCACCGGTTACGATGGCAAAAAGAAACTTAGAGCTGTCCTGCCCCAACCCTTTAGTAGCTTCTTGGAATTTCCCTCTGGGATGATGCCCTTGTACAGGCAAGTCATATCATATATTCGTATATATATAATTTAATTTAATTGGCCTGCCTGTACGTCTTAATTATTTCCACTAGTTAATAATATACGAGTACTATATAATTAATTACAGGAGTACAATTAATCCCTTCATTCCAAACATGGCGTTCATGGGTTACGTGGAAAGTGTTTCAAATCTTCAGACTTCAGAGATACGTTGCAAATGGTTATCGAGGCTTATAGGTGGTAAGTTTAAGCTGCCTAGCATGGAGAAAATGTTAGAACAGATAACCACTGAAATGGAAATAATGAAGAAAACAACCCGCTTTTACAAGAGGACCTGCATTTCCACTTTTAGCATCAATCACAGTGATGAGATTTGTCAAGAGATGGGATGGAATTCTTGGAGGAAGAAAAGCTGGTTGTCTGAAGCATTTAGCCCTTATACCAGTCAAGACTATCAAGAGCAAGTTTGAAAACATATATACATAGTTGTTAATTACTATAAGACTAATTACTGTATTTGTTATTACCGTTATCTATTTATTTATTACTCCGTACTATATATAAAATAAATAAAGAAGTAACCTTTAAGAATAGGTTGGTTGTCAACACACAACTAGAATACTAGATCTATTTTTCCCTTCACCACTTTGATATATTGTACCGATTACAAATATATAATAATTACCGCTATCTATTTATTTATTACTTAAGGGTCGTTTGAGAATTGAATGATAGCCTCGTTTCATGCATGAAGTCCGTTTGAGCACCAGTTTTTAGATATCTTGAAGTCTCATGAGTATAGTCATATCAATTGCTTATGGAGTAACATCTGGACACTTAGATCAAAACCAACGATCAAGATTTGATGTGTGAAATCTAGTAATAAAATTTATAAACACGAATTACCAATAGGCTGACTATTACACACTCACAGACAGTGTACCTGATCGCATGCAATATAGTAAAAATCGGTAAGCCGAGATCGTTCACAAGGACTTTTATAAGCAATTGTATAAATTAAGCGATTTAAGTAAAATGGGGGGTTTTGTGACCGAATTGCCACGTTGCAAGCAGTTAGTGAAAAGAGTCAGTAATCCCTCTGGATTAATCAAAAGAAGATTTTGTTGTTTAAAACAATAAATTAAAGGTCACCCATCTTGATTTCGCTCGACAACATGTTAAGATTCTACATTTGATGAAGTTCAAATTCCATTTAGTTGATTCAATAACCGAGATTCAAATTGATCGCCACTACCGTCACCGCTTTCTCCTGTTCGCCTATCACACCTGCCACTACACACGAGGTGGGAACCTCTGGTAAAAATGAGACTCGGGATTGGGAGACCTTGGTTGATACATATCGTCCCCAATATCTTAATAAAAGTACATCATTGAATCAGAGGTAGCACACTTAATTATTTGAGCAAGTTAGGTAACCAGTGATCTTCATACAGTAGGAAACAGGGTTGAGTTGGGTTGACCCCAAACAGTTTTTGGTTTAACGTTTTATAAACAGTTAACGTGCCAAATATGATTTGCAAAGTCATGTTATTTATATAATTATTTAATATATGAACTTAATGAATATCTGATGGATTTTGCATGTACATAGTTAATGCAACTTTACAAATGATACTATGATAGTACTTTTAAATGTGTTTTCTGACTTTCTCTCATGCTTGAATCTGATGGATAAATGCATTAGATGTACCAGTTTTCTTCCGTAATGTCTCACAATGGTCTTTGGCAACGGACAAAAGCTTCTACTATCTCCAGATAATCATTTATTCAAGGTACCCTTTTTTTCAATGTCATAAATGTTGGTCTTTCAGTAGTTGTGTTTTATATACCTCTGAAACCTTTTCTTCGGTTCATTCATTAAAAACACTTTCTAAATATTTCATGCACTCAATAAATACGTAATTGTTTTCCATGATTTCCAGCATATACGTATGCTACCTATTGAAGTTTAAACGACATAGTACATGATGTCTAGGCTATAAGGGTTTGTATTATGGTTTTTTGTGTTACCTGTTCACTGTAATCCTGCCACCTCTGCACAAACAAGTTTAAAATTCAGGTTGATCTATGTTGGGGATGAAAGTGCCAAAACGTTAGTGTTACTTAGTTTGCCCTCCATTAAGGGTGTCCCCATGCATTAGGGCCTATAACAAGATACAATTGATGGCTCAGTCCTGCCATGTTGTTTGGCAACCCTGACTGGCCGGTAGCACACACACATTTGACCTGAGGTCCAACATTTACTATCAGTGTGGAGAGTATGAGAGTTTTAATAGCAGGGCAGAATCATCCATGAAACACTCAAGTAGAATCTCACTCCATCCAACACATACCTTTATGCCATAGGCTGATTCATATCTGCAACTAATAAAATCAAACTTTTATGGCCTACCATGTCAGCTAAATTTACGATGACTCTGAATTGGAGGCTGCTGTTGGCGATGACGACACCAAAAGTTTGGCCCTTACTTAGACACGACACAAGAAAAGGGTGTAACAAAAGTGGCAGCTTGATTAATTCAAGTGGCTTCCTGAGTATTAAAATTTGTTTCTTATGGTGAATGCAGGTACGTTGAAGATTCTGAAGTAGAGGTTGATATTGATTAAGGCTTGGAAAACAAAGAATATGGGAAGCATGATGGAGCGAGGAATTTGTTAATAAGGAGTTAGGAGCTTACTACATTTTTTTCGATACTTTGTTCATTTTACCTTTCTTAAAGAACCCAATGGGTCATGAAAGCTTTGTCTCGACCTCATGGTTGAGAAACTGTACCAACTTTTAGGTTTAATAATATTTTCCATCTTTGTTGTGTATATGTATTTGTAACTTGGTGCAACCCATGTCCACCCGTTTTCTTTTAGTTTTAGATTTTAGCTAAGTTTAGGATGCAGTCACTACAAAAAATACCACTTTTGGCGACCAAAAAATTTGCGACGCCAAAAATCTCGTCGCCAAATCCCACAAAACGACAAAACAATCGGCCAAAAGACTTTGAAAGTCAAATCTTAAAATGTCGTCGCCAATGTCGTCGCTAACGGCGTCGCTAACCATAATTTCATTTTAATTTCGAATTAAAATAATTTTATTATTTTTTCCCTTTTTTCGTTCTCCCTCCAACCAAAAGAATTCCCCCCCAAATTCGTTTTGCGACGCTCTTAGTGACGACAAGGTCGTCACAAACTAATTTTTTATTTTTAATTTTTGTTTTCGTTGTTTCCCTCCACCCAAAAAATTTCCCGCTTCATTTTGCGACGCTCTTAGCGACAACAATGTCGTCACAAACTAAATTTTTATTTTTAATTTTTGTTTTCGTTGTTTCCCTCCACCCAAAAAATTTCCCGCTTCCTTTTGCGACGCTCTTAGCGACGACAAAGTCGTCACAAAAGGTATTTTATACATTAAATACTTTAAATATAGTTTAAAACTAACTTATCAAATACTAATTTATAATTTTTAAGATGATATATAATTTCTAAAGCTATAAATAGTTTTAAATATTAATTTATATTATATTTACGAATTAAGTATAATATATTGTATTGTTTATTAATTATTTTAAAACATAATGTGTTAAATAAATAATTATACAAAATTTATATTAATTTTTTTTAAAAAAAATTATTTGGGCCAATTAAGCCCAAATTGATTCGGAAGAAACATATAAGTCCCGATGGAATCCAAAAGAAACGTATTAGGCCAATTAAGCTTTTACAGGTGAGTAAGAATCACATTGGGCCTATCATGCTCAAATAGATACTAAAGAAAGATATTAGTCCCGATTCAGTTCAAAAGAAATATATTAAATTTGATTAAATGAGTGAGAAACATAGTAGTCTCGAATGATGAGAAAGAACCATATTGGGCCCATCAAACCCAAATTGATTCGGAAGAAACATATTAGTCCCGATGGAATCGAAAAGAAATGTTTTGGGCCTATTAAGCTCTAACAGGTGAGCAAGAATCATATTGGGCCCATCAGGCCCAAATAGATACTAAAGAAACATATTAGTCCTGATTCAGTTCGAAAGAAAGATATTATGTTTGATTAAATGAGTAAAAAAAACATATTAGTCTCGAATGATGAGAAAGAATCATATTGGACCCATCAATCCCAAAAACCGCCAATGATACAACTGATAAATACATACTTATCGATGAATGAAACAAGAATCATATTGGGCCCACCTGGCCCAAATAGATTCGAAAGAAACATATTAGTCTTGATTCAATATGAAAGGATCGTATCGGGCCCATTAAGCACAAATAGATGAGAATATGATCATATTGGGCCGATCTGGCCCAAATAGACACGCAAGAAACATATTAGTCTTGATTCAACATGAATGGATCGTATGAGGCCCATTAAGCACAAAAAAAATAAGAAAAGAATCATATTGATTCAACTTTAAATATATTAATTTTAAAAATGATATAGATAATCAAAAACCATATAGAAATTTTAGATACTAATTTATATTATAGATAATTTCAAAAACCATTTAAAGCTTAAGTTTTAAATGTATTGATTTTAAAGATGACATATGCTTTCAAAAACTATATATAAGTTTTATTGGGCCTTAATGAATGAGAAAGAGACATAAGGTTCATGTTAGTCCTGATTCAATATGAAATGATCGTATCGAGTCATTAAGCACAAACAAATGATAAAAGAATCATATTGGGCCACCTGGCCCAATAAAATACGAAAGAAACATAATAGTCTTCATTCAATATGAATGGATTTTATCGGGCCCATTAAGCACAAACAGATGATAAAAGAATCATATTGGGCCTAAACAGATATACAACTTGTCGATGAATCATCCTCGGTCGTCCGAATACGAAATAATATGGATGGATCATCTTGGGTCGTCTTTCATTTCGTTCATATAGTTTGAAAGAATATATAGTTTATAAGTGGGTAATTGTTAATAAATTAAGTATTATTAATTAATTAAGTAAATAAGTATTATTGAATTAATTAATATTAATTAATTAAGTATTATTAATTAATTAACATATTAGTAATTTATTAAGTATTTTTAGATTAATTATTATTAATTAAATAAGTATTATTAAAATAATTATTATTAAGTAAATAAGTATTATTGAATTAATTATTATTAATTATGTATTATTAGTTAATTAAGTATTATTAATTAATTAAGTATTATTAGATTAATTATTATTAATTAAATAAGTATTATTAAAATAATTATTATTAAGAAGAGCGGCCGGAGGAAAAGACAAATAAAACCACCGGCGACGACATTGTCGCCGCCTACGACGTCGCGAACCCACAATCAGAGGGGTTATTACCCGCCATTTCCGATCTAGATCTATTCCTCCCCTCCAAAACTCTCTCGCGCCGTTTCACACCCACCACCACTCTGTACCAAAATCCACCACAATTCCACCCAAAATCCACCCTTATCCGGCCATATTCGTCACAACCAACAACAATCCCGACCACCGCACCTTTCTCAGCCACCACTACGCTCGCCGCCGGTAATTAGTCTTTCTCTTTCTTTTTTTTCTTTTTCTTTTTATAGTTTATATGTATATGGTTTAATATATATGTATATATTTTGTTTTGACCACCACAGCTCCGCCGCTGTTCACCACCGCCGTCATCGTCTGCCTCTTTTCACAACCACTGCCGTCGTCCTGCTGTTCACAACCACCACCGGTAATTTTTCTTTCTTTTTCTTTCTTTCTTTTCCGATTTACTGTATATTATATATATATACATTTCAGATTTAGTATATATACTAGAAATAATTGGTTTAATATATATGTATATATTAATTTCTTTTTCTTTCTTTCTTTTCCGATTTACTGCTGTTCACAATCACCACCTCTGTTTATTTAGCTTTGCATACATTCGAGTGTGTTTCTGTTCTGCATCTGTTCAACTTCTGTTCTGCTTCAGCCATGCTAGTTTCTGTTCTGCATCTGTTCTGCTTCTGATATATATATATATATATATCAGATTTAAATATATGTATATATTTCTTATTCGAATATTTAACATTATTATATATATACAAATTTCAGATTCCCATCTCCAGCGCTTCTTTCTTTCTTTCCTTCTTCTTAGCGAATAATTCTTTCTCTCAAGGGTAATTTTTCTCTCCGCTTATAATTTTTGAATATGTATGTATGCATTGTACGTATGTTTGTATGCATGTGTGTATGTATGTAAAAATCCCCCATTGTTTTATACCGTAGGTCACCCGTTCGAAATTAATTTAATAGAAATTAATTTCGGATAGTCCCCAGTTTGGGACTGCTTTTTGAATGTTATGTCTCATCTAGGAATATGGATTTGTATAACTAATTTACTATTTTTGAAAAATTCGATAAACATATTCCCTTTACTCCCAAGAATATGTGTTTCATACACATATTTGGGGAGTTAAGGGGAAATGCTGTCGAATTTCTCTTAAATAGTAAAGCAGTTATACAAATCCATATATGAGACAAAACATTCAAAAAGTGGGTTAGGATGGCCACCTTGTTACAAACCGATCGCCAAAAATCCCTCCGTAATCCCTTAGTTTGCATTTGTATATGTATATTATCAAGATTCTAAATGTTCTATTATCATGTTAAACACAGTAAATATAATGTCGATTGATAAGAGTTGGACTACCTTAGACCCCTTGTCAGATGAATTTTGGTCTGGTCTTACTACATTTATAGAGAGATGTAAGAACCACTTGACTAGTAATGGTTCATGTCGATGCCCATGTGAGTTTTGTGACAACAATGAATTCTTACCACTCGATGAAATACAAATGCACATACATGAAAATGGTTTTAGCAAACGTTACAAGATATGGAAGTTTCACGGTGAACAAGTCGTTCTACCAGCGCCGATATTACATGTGGAACCTCAAACTACAGACCAGTTGCATGATTTTCTTAACAATGTTCGCCAGGAGAACACTGTCAATGAACAAACCCCAGTGGGCGAGGAGCCAATGAACACAACACAAACGACTGATACAAAAGATGAACTTGAAGAGTTACTGAAAGCTGCTACAACCGAACTATTCCCTGGCTGTAAATGGATGTCTGAGTTGGACTTTTTGGCGAAGTTGAGTAACTGTAAGGCCATTAATAAATGGACTAATACGTCATTCGACCAGTTGCTCGAGATTCTGAGATTTGCATTTCGTTTTGCTAAAATCCCTAAGAACCACTATGAAGTTGGAAAGACAATGAGAAAGGTTGGGTATATGAGTCGATTGACGTTTGTAAGAATGACTGTTGTTTATTTTGGGGAGAAGACAATAAAGATTTGCAATCATGTCCAGAATGCAAAGCGAGTAGATGGAAAGATGACGACACTAAGGGGAAACTTGTCCCTCACAAGGTGATGCGTTACTTCCCATTGACTCCACGCCTAAAGCGTATGTACAACTCAAGATACACTGCGCAATATATGACCTGGCATGCAACTGGACAATGTACAGAAGATGGTAAGATGCGTCACCCGGTGGACGGTACAACATGGAAAGACTTTGATATAAGGTATCCAGATTTTGCCAATGAATCTAGAAATGTTAGATTAGGGTTGGCTGCCGACGGTTTCAATCCATTTGGCAACATGAGTGTCTCCTATAGCATGTGGCCGGTGATATTGACAACATATAATACTCCCCCTTGGATGTGCATGAAAGAGTCTTCGTTCATGCTCACTTTGTTAATTCCTGGGCCTAAATCACCTGGGCAGGACATGGATGTTTTTTTGAGGCCATTAATTGAAGAGTTGAAAAGTTTATGGTCTCACGGAGTCAAAACAAACGATGCCGCCACAAACACTTCTTTCACAATGCGTGCTATGCTTTTGTGGACCATTAATGATTTCCCTACTCGTAGTAGTTTGTCGGGTTGGAGTGGCCAAGGGTACATGGCATGCCCTACATGTAATGTCGACACTCCATCTACTCGTGTTAAGGGCAAAACAGCTTATGTTGGTCATAGAATATTCCTTCCAACAAATCATCGTTGGAGGAATAACAAGAATTTTGATGGTAAGGTTGAAAAGAGAGAACCTCCAAAAAGAAAAACCAATGCTGAAATCTTAGAAGAAGTTAATAACTTGCCAGTTCGTCCTTCGGGGAAACTTGCGGGTAGGAAGAGAAAACGTGATCCAAATGTTGAATTCAATTGGAGTAAGCGTTCTATTTTCTTCGAGCTTGAATATTGGTCTTCACTTCAGCTAAAACACAACTTAGATGTCATGCATATCGAGAAAAATGTTTGTGAGAGCTTGTTGAATACTTTGTTGATGCACAAGGAAAAATCAAAAGACACTGACAAGGCACGGAGGGTGTTAGAAGAGTGGGGAATCCGCCCTGAGTTGTGGCTCGTAGATAAAGGTAATGGTAAGTTTTTGAAGCCTCATCCTAAGTACTCGTTTTCAAATGACGACAGAACTCTCTTTTGTCAATTCATTAAGGGAGTTAAATTACCTGATAGCTTTGGCTCAAACTTTAAAAATAAAGTAATCGACAACGATAGCAAAATAGCAGGGTTGAAGTCTCATGACCATCATATAATGATGCAACGGTTGCTTCCGACCGGTGTTCGAGCGTACTTAGACTCTGACATCTCTACCCCAATAATCGAGCTTTGCTACTTCTTTAAGCAACTTTGTGCTCGAACCTTGATGGTATCTGACATGGAAAAAGCTAAAGAAAAGCTCATCCAAATTTTGTGTCATTTCGAGCTAATATTTCCTCCGTCATTTTTTGACATAATGATTAATCTGGTTATGCATTTGCCCGAAGAGGCCATTCAAGGTGGGACTGTTTACATGCGGTGGATGTATCCATTTGAAAGATACATGAAAAAGTTGAAGAATTATGTCAGAAATAAAGCGAGGCCTGAGGGTTCTATTGTTGAGGGATATGTTGCAGACGAAGCCGCCACTTTTTGTTGAAGGTATCTCAGTGGTGTACAAACAAGATTTAATCGGCCAGAAAGAAATGAGGATGCTCCGATCCCCACTCGTGACTTTTTTGTTTTCAAATCCATATGTAAAGTAAAGGTGTTGATACGCAGTTGGATCCCAAACTAAAGACGAAGATAGATTGGTTTGTTCTTAACAATAGTTCGGAGATCGATGAATACAAGAAGTAAGTTTATCTACCAATGGATCGTTTTTCCTTACCTTATCATTTTGACGAATTATACTAATTTCGTGAATATCTGCAGTGAATTTACCAATCTAATGCCGCCTGAGACTAATTTACAAACAACGTTTCCTGGCTGGTTTTGTGACAAGGTAAACACATGCAATACTCTTTCAAAATAACAATATGTCGTATCTAATCTTTCAATTTCTTTTTTTTCATAGATCAAATGTATGCGAGTAAATGACGAATCTAGCGTAAGTGATGAGTTATTTGCTTTGGCGAATGGACCAACAAGTGTAAACTCATACACGGCTTGCATAGTTAACGGTGTGAGGTTCGTGGTTGAAAGTCGAGACTCACGCCGAACAACTCAGAACAGCGGGGTTTCAACAACCGATTCTAAAGGAACCACGTATTATGGTGTGTTGGAAGATATTCTGGAGCTGTGCTATATAAAAAAATGCAAGGTTGTTTTGTTTAGTTGTAAATGGTACAAAACCGATAAACAAGGTTGTGTCACCAAGAGTAACATAACGAGTATTTGTACTCGGTATGAATGGTATAAAGAAGAGCCATATCTTCTTGCAACGCAGGCAAATCAAGTCTTTTACCTTGATGACCCGGTTAAAAGAAAAGGTGCATCTGGAAAGTATTGGAAGGTTGTCCAAGAGGTTCATCATCGGAAGATTTGGGAGCGAGATATCAACGCAGGTGATATTGAAGTGGATCTTTTACATGGCAGCAATTCATCTGATATTTTGTTGTCGGCTAACTTGGATAATGTGCCATACACGGGTTTGAGTAGTGGCGAACCAATAATAATTGAAGATGCTCCCGCTATGGAAAATGCCATGGAAGATGATCTGCTAGACGATGATGACGACACAGATGATGGTGACACGGACGATGATGACATAGATGAACACACAGACGACGATGTGGAAAATGAATGTGAACCACACGTGGATATTAGTTATGATTCTGATTGATTTTGCGTTGTAATTTGTAAAAGCACGTTATTGTAATATATAATAATTTGTTTGATCTTGATTGATGTACACATGCATTATTTAAATGAATATTAATTACCGTTCTATTTGGCATTATGTTTGTATACTTGTAATTTTTACAGATGGCAGCAGTGCTCCCCTCGTCTCACGGTGGCGACTGTGGGGGTGATCCCCCAGGTGGTGATGGTAATTGGCAACCACAATCGGGGTGTGCGGTGAGCGGTATGACAAATTTCTGTACCATTCTCTTTACATGAATTTAATTACATGTATGTTTGATTTGTTTTTGCTGAACTTAATTACTTGTATTTTTGATTTGTCCATCTTATATTTGTAGGCGCAAAGGAGGGGCGAAAGAAGAACAAGAACCTTAGCCTTAAGGCGGCACACAAAAAGTCGTCCAAAGAAGTCCTTGACATTGACTTTGAAAAAGGGCGAAGAGGGACCTACATTGCTGTTGGTGTTAACAGCGATAACTTCAATTCTCTGGTCGGGACAATCATCTCAAAGATCCCGTATTACTTTCCTTCATGGGCGTCCATTCCTCCCCAGCATACCTGCACCATCTATGACGAGCTGCAGGTTAAGTGTTTTTAGTGCAATATTTGTTTTATTTTGTGAAAGTATAAAGTTGTCTTACTTGTACTTATATTTTTGTAGGCTTGGTATGATGTGGACTCCCATATCTATGGCCCGCAAGGGAAGTTCATCAAGATTGGATTGAATAAGTACTTTGCAAAGATATATCGAGATCAGAAGTACAAGTTTAGCCAGACCCACTTTGAGGCCAGAGGGGGGGTAAAGAATGGAGTTGCACTTAGGACATCACCTCCAGGAGATGTGTCTGCTGATTACTGGGAAAAGTTTGTGGACTTCAAGCTTTCGGATGCTTTCCAGAAACGGTCTGCTGCTAACAAGAAATGTCGGTCAAAGCAAACCATTAAAGTCCGTCATGGAAGAAAGAACGGGGCTCAGATCAGATTCAATAACGTAAGTTATTTTGTTTTTACAGGATAGTTGTGACATTGTAAAATAAATACTAACCTTATATTTTTTTTCATGTATTTACAGAAAGGCGTTAGCCCAATTGATCTGTACAAACGCCACCGGACCAAGAAGGGTAGATTTACCGAGCCCGAGGCTGAGGAACTTCATGTATGTTTTTATTACTTGTATAACGTTTATGTTTAACATACAATGTTTGCATATTTATAACTTGGGGTTATTTTTGTCTTGTAACCATGTAGAGGCGGATGGAGGAAATGAAGAATGACCCGAATTGCATGTTGACTGAGGAGGAGATCATGGAGGAGGTGTTGCAGCCGCGCCGTGGGTGGACCCGGGGGTATGGACCAAAACTCCCCCAGTCCGCCTTTGTATGTGAGGCCTCTTGTAGCCGTTCTCAGCGCATGTACACGCTTGAAGAGATGCAAGAGTATGTGGCAACCTACACCGCACCCCTTTGGAAGAAGCTTGGTATGGCCCCGTCGACCTCGAAGAATGCAAATGACGAGGAAGATGATTTGGAGGATTATGGGGCTAGTGATGACGAGGAAGATGATGGAGAGGAAAGTGATGGAGGAGAAGATGGTGGCTCGGCGGATGCTTGAATGTAGGTTGTGAAACTTTGGAACTTAGTGCTTTTGGTAAAACTTTGAAACACTTTGACATGTTTAACTCTTTGAATGTAGGTTCCCCGTATGATCCTAGAACTTAGATCTTTTGGTAACACTAGCTTTTGAACACTTTAGTTATGGTAACTTAGGTACTTTTAACTTAGTCGTAACTTTGTTGATGTTAGGATTGGTAGTTTAGTTTGTTGTTGATGTTAGAATTGGTAATTTAGTTTGTTGTTGATGTTAGGATTGGTAATTTAGTTTGTTGTTGATGTATTTGGTAATTTAGTTTGTTGATGGCGTAATTGTTTTTGATGTTGTAGATTGCAAGTTTGTTGTTGTTGATGATGATGTTGTAGTTGTAGTTACTAGAAAACAGGTGTTAAAAACAGGTTTTGGAAGCTGAAAATTGCCCGGAAAAACCGGGTGGAATTCTGGAAATGCAGCATAATGCTGCCCAATTTTCTGCAGGATAGCGACGCTTTTAGCGACGACAAAAAGCGTCGCTAAGTTATTTCACAAATTGGTTTTATGCACAACGACGTAATTAGTGACGCTTCTGGACGTCGCAAATCACTTAGTGACGACAAATTGCGTCGCAAAAATTTTTTAATTTTCTTTTCTCTTTATTTTTTAAAGCAGCTGGGTCCCATTTCTGGCGTCGTAGATGGCGTCGCTAAACGTCATAGGAGACGAACTTTCAGCGACGTTTTGTTATCGTCACAATTTGCGTCGCTGATTTGTTTTGCGACGACATTTTGGGTGTTTGGCGACGACATTAGGCGTCGCTAAATGCAATATTTCTTGTAGTGAGTTTCCATTTTGTTCCTGTTAATCATGAGTGACTCAAATATTTGAGATTACGTAATATATGTTAGTATAGTATATAATTGTATAGAGTAAAATTATAAGCTTGGCCCGTTGGCCCTATTGTAATAGTCCATCATAGCCCATAATGTAATTATATATTCTCCGTAATGTAACATTATGAATCATTGAGGAAAACCCGTACTCTTCGCCTTCGAGAAAAACTTCCGACTTGGGTGGAAACACGGGCTCTCTTACTTGGCGAAGAACCCAAGTTGGATGACAATCGTGCATCGGATCCCATTCCTACGGATACCGCTTCATCTCCTAATGTTTTGTTTACCGGTATGTCCTCGAATAATAACCGCTGAGGAGGGAGGCGTAATGATCGTCGAAATAATGGAAGGCGGAATGATCGACTACAACACATGGGAAACAACCAACAATACGGCTGGGTTTACATACCACCACCATGGAATAATAATAATAATAATAATAATAATAATAATAATAATAATAATAATAATAATAATAATAATAATGATAGTTCACGACAAAATAATAATCACCATACCAATTTTGCTCGTCTTCCCCATGCAGGTACTAACAACCATGCTTTTTGGACTAGATCACAAGCAAGTCTTCTTGGGCTAATTATATACTCTATACAATTATATACTATACTAACAATATAAGTATGCAGGATAGTAAGAAACCAAAGTGATCCTCGCACGAGCAATTAAACCTTCGTTTATATCTTATAAAAGTCGTAAGAATGAAATCAATGCTTATTATTTAGAATTGATCAAGGTTTTTATAATTTTATTTAGAATTTATGATTTTACTGCTTTGTGATTGGGCTAATTGTAGCTACACTACGGGGTAATTTTGTGTCATTGAGGTTATTACTGCAGCGATGAGTGTTTATTAATAGTTATGTTAATAAACTAGATTTTAGAGCCGTGTCCAACACTGGACACGGGATTTACGATATTAACAATATTAGATCTTCATACATTTAAGTCATAAAAGCTTACAATTTTAAAAAAACACGGTTTTAAGTGTTATATTTTGCAAGTTGTAGTACAATAATCATAGGTTCCTCCCTGTCATTATTAGCCTAGACATATTGATGGAATTATTTGCCATAGTCATTCCACAAGGCACATGCTATATATAATAATTTCTCCATTATAGAATATTTTGAAACAGATGTACTCATAATGTGATATTATTAGGAAAAATAATTAAGAATTAAAATATAAACATATTTGTGATCCTGTACTTGACATTCAAGTATATGTATTTAATCATGATGCGCGTTCATAACACGCATTTGTTTATTTTCAATCACTTGTTTTATGATAATATGATAACAATTAGGATTGTTTTTATATTCTTTAATAACAATTAGGACTCTTCTAATATTTGTTAATAAGTCATTAGGTTTTTAAGTAATTTTTTGTAGAAAATATTTCATATGTTAAATTTTTTTCGTTTAACTACATGATTGTAAATTTTAAAAAATTCTCTCAAGTTGATGGCTAAAAATAAATATAAATGAAGTATTCAAGGCTAAAAAGTGTAAAATATTTATGGAAAACAAAAAAGTGTAAATTAATGAGATTTTTTCTACAAATTAATATAAATATTAAGGAAAATTTCATATTTGCCATTAAAGAGCTTGTAAATATCATATTTGCCCAACTAAACTTCATTATATCAAAAACACCATTATTAAACATGAAAAATATCAAAAATACCCAAAAGCATAAATTTAATCTATATTAACCATTAAAATCCCTAAAATTTATAAATAATATTATCAAATTACAATTATACCCTCTTATATTTTATCCCTACTTACACGATGAAAAATACAGTTCATAAATAACAGCAAAAGCCTTAATGGCTATGAAGTAATCACTTATCAATTGGCATAGTGATATGAACTACAACGACATACAAATTATAAGAGAAACCCATATAAAAGACTTCATGAAACGATCAACATAAAAAAGCAGAACATTCACTTATTTAAAGCCACTGTTTAAGCAATTAAACGAACTAAGTATGTCAAAGAAAGGAAATCATTTTACCAAATGAACCAACAAACAATAGATCTAACACAAGGTAGAACTAACAGAATTGCTTCTAAAAACCCAAACTGTATTCACGAGCTTTTCATATCAACCCCGAAACTGCACCACTTTCATGAGCTTTCGTAGTCTTTTCTCTTCTCCTAAAATAAAACAACAATTCTTAGCATTATATAAGCACAAGGATTTTTTTATATAAAAAAAAGAATGTAAAAACAAAGGTAACAGAATACTTTTTAACCTTTTATTGGAACTTGCTTGAGATGTTTCATATTGATCAGACCCTTGAGATGGTAGGTTATTGCATGTTTTTTCACGATGTCCAAACTGTCCACATCGCGAACACTTATGTCTTCTTCTTTTAGGTTCGTCCAGTGATATAATTCTATTTTTTCTTGGTCTTCCAGGAGGACGTTTAGTAATCGGTGGATGTATCTTCTCCCCTGTATCTATATGCACCCATTGATCCTTCCCGGATATTGTACCAATCTCTAAAGCATATGCTTCTTTGAATTTCTCTATAGTGAAATATGGATCAACATATTTGTCCCAGTCGGTATCCCTTGTAAAAGCAATGAAAGCCGCTGCATGTACACAAGGGAGACCCTTAACTTGCCAAACCCGACAACTGCATTTTCTCTCAAGTAGGTTAACGTCCCAACGTTTTGTCTTATATGTCACTTCAGCTTGAGTATCGCTAGTTCTTGAAACTTCATATTCACCCAAGTTCTACACAGAAAAAAAAAAGAAATATAAACATTAGTGAGATACATGTATATTGTGAGAGTATAAATTGATATAATAGTTACAGATCAAAATACTTGCCTTGGAGATATTATTGAGATACTTTTTTGCCTTAGGAAATAAAGTGTCGTTCCACTTCATCACAATTCTTCTTTTCCTATCAAATCGTTTCATGAGCTTTTCTCTAATGGAATCAAGGAGATCAAGTATTGGTTGATAACGAAATTCGCCTATCCAAGAATTAAATGCTTCAGAAATATTGTTGGTAATGTAATCACACTTGCATGATATGCCAAACTTGCTTCTACTCCATATTTTATTGTGGTTCTGATTAAGATATGTAATCGCATTTTCACGCACACTAGCAATTTGTTTCATACATCTGTCATAACCGCTAAAAAGTGTAAATTATTGATGGAAAACAAAAAAGTGTAAATTAATGAGACTTTTTCTACAAATTAATATAAATATATATTTGGATAATGATTATTATAATTTTAAATTTGTAGTTTATCTAAGTGATGACATCATCAAAAGTCAATTTGATGAAATCGAACGATGTGATTGGTTAATTAATCATTAGTTCAACTGTCTTATAGTATATATTAAGATAGGACCTTTGAACTATTTGGGGAGTTGAAGGGTTTGTTGATTGGTACAGTAAATCTTTATGTATCTATCTATATATTTATTAATCTAATGGATTAGGTGATTTTGTTTATGCCTTTAGTGAAAATATTTGTTAGGGATAAGTGACAACCATATAAAGGTGTCACTTGTCTGATTTTAATTGGTTGAATACATTTTCTTACATACGATAAACATTATTGTTGAGTTATTTACATACAATACACACAACTTTAGTTATTTCCTACTATAGACATTCGTTCAAAGTTTGTTACATTCCTATTTGTTATTAATTCATCCAGTTCCACTTATTAATAGGTTAGTTAATTAAAATTTTTAACGTCTCTATTTGATTAAAAGTTTCCGTATGATACTATGATTTATGTTATTAAATATTATTACCTGCTATAATGAATTAATGACTTCGTTTATTCTCATGGCCTTTTGCATTACTCTTTCATATTCATTTGGTCAGTTTTTGTAAACCGTATAATTTAAGAATGTCATCATCTACTTCAAACACAAATGAAAAAAAGAAAGGTTAAAGATGAAAAAATGCCTAAGCAAAATTCACAACTTTGCAGCAATATTGGACACCTGAGGCCCTAAGCTTCTGGTCTATCAAATAATACGAGTGATCAAACTTTGGACAAATAACATAGTAGAATCCCTGAAAGCAGAAAAGTATTTACAGATTGAAAGGTATAATTAATCACAAACTTTGACTTTTAAAATCATTGAACTGATATTAAATTTGATTTTGATGTTAGTAATTTTTATTCCTCTTTTCATTTTAGCATTATATGTCTATGATAATTGTTATGGGTTGTTTGTGAAATTAGGAGGTTGATGTACAATTGTTATGTCTTGAAGCCACTAATCATGTTCATTGTCCACCTTGAGAAGACACATCAAAAAGTACCTTCCAGTTTTTCTTTTTTATTTTAGTTTTTTAAAGTTTCGTATTTTGGAAGTTGAATTTTTTTGATGGCTATGTTTGGTGTATACATCTGCGATTAGGAAAGGACAAGCCTACCTGATTCTCACAAACTTACTTAGTTACTATATAGGTATATTTAATTCTTTATTTCCTTTCTTTAGCAATGCAATTAGTATGTTTTTATGGTTTTCCTACATGGATTTTTGATAAGGTAAGTATCCCCATTAGCCACAAAGTTGGGACTGTCTTTAACTATAAGAAATCAGGTCCTATTTTAGAGACTCTTCAATGTGACTGTTGAATGATAATTCATTAATCCATGTGAAAGGTCGTTATGTTGATAGTTTATGTATTTAGTGTCGTGTATGTAAAGTGTATAAGTTAAGGGGTCTAACGTGTCAAGATTAAAGTTAATAACCGCATGGTAGTTATTGGCGGTTATAGATAGTTATTTATGGAAGGGTGTGACTTTTAGGAAAAGTCACAATAGTAGTTAATTATGGAAAGTTGTGACCTTTCATGAAGAGTCACAATAGTTAGGAAATATTTCTATATATACAAGTGTCTATGCATTGTAAAACATAACAAAAATTCATTATATACAAAGTGTGAGTTTTGTCCATTAGAAATGTTTGATTCGAGCCCGAGATGATCCAGATGGGGCCAACAGTGGTATCAGAGCGTCAGGGGCTTGAATCAAACAAAGAGAATTCGTTTTGCAAGAGTGCAAGAACGAATCAGATTAAGAGAGACAGAAACATATTCATGGGAATCGTTTCTGCAAGATATTGATCAAGAGAAGATCAACTGAGACGGATTGATTTAGAGAAATCAATCAAGAGAAGAAAAATTTGATCAGAAGTATCAAATTAATAGACAATTCAGAGGAATTGTTTAAGAAAGAAGAATTGAAAGACGGTTCAGGGAATCGTCCAAAGAAGAGTTGATCAAGAGACGATCAACAGAGAGATAGACCAATTGATTCAGGGAATCAATCAAAAGAAGACCGACGATTTAGGGACAGAAAAAGAACCAATTGATTCAGGGAATCAATTAAGAGAAGAAGCGAAATCAGAGAAAGACCAAGAAGGAATTGATTCAGGGAATCAATTAACAAAAGAGATGAAGTCGAATCGAATCAAAGAAGAGACGAAGACAATTTTGATCCAGTCATCCAGATTGGATCAAATTCAAGACAACATTCAATCAAAGAAATATTGAATAAAAGCGTAAATGAAGTGAAAGAGGCATACTGTTGAGCGAAGGAGAAACTGCCACCGTTGCGTGCGCTCGCCAGAAAAGAAAGAAGAAAGGATGCAACCCATTTTTGAAATCAGTGAAGAGAATTGATTCAGAAATTGGATTCATTATAAAAGAATAAATGACAGAAAAGCAAAAGAAAAAAAAAGGAAGTAACCTGTTTGTTACTGTTGAAACGCGAACCAGAGAGAAGAAGGATTGCAGGAGCAATCGACAGAGAAGAAAAGAACCACCACCAGGATGCACTTGTAGCGAAATATCAGAAGCAGAAACCCATGGTTGTTGGGTGGTCATGAATTGGAGATTAAAAGAGGTTGTTGGTGACTTAGTGCCATTTAATCGATCGTGTGCCAGGGTTCCAGAAATATCAAAGAGAGAACAGGAAACCCATTTCCCTACTTTGTTATTCGAAGACCAGAAGAAAAAAGCCATTGGGCGTGCAAATTGTTTTGTGGGCCAAAATATTTGGAAGGGGCATAAATAATAAAACATGAAAAGGAGTTTTGGGCCTTTGGTTCAAAATGAAAAAATGGGCTGATTATCAAAGGGAATAAAGGCTAGTGGCCTGATTGATATTTATTTCAAGACGAAGACGCGACCAAGACCCGCTACAACATGTTCGAGAAAAACACGATCGAGTTGAAGACATGAAGACGTTGAAGGCATGGATTAATAAATTAAGGGGGAGTGTTGAATGATAATTCATTAATCCATGTGAAAGGTCGTTATGTTGATAGTTTATGTATTTAGTGTCGTGTATGTAAAGTGTATAAGTTAAGGAGTCTAACGTGTCAAGATTAAAGTTAATAACCGCATGGTAGTTATTGGCGGTTATATGTAGTTATTTATGGAAGGGTGTGACTTTTAGGAAAAGTCACAATAGTAGTTAATTATGGAAAGTTGTGACCTTTCATGAAGAGTCACAATGGTTAGGAAATATGTCTATATATACAAGTGTCTATGCATTGTAAAACATAACAAAAATTCATTATATACAAAGTGTGAGTTTTGTTCATTAGAAATATTTGATTCAAGCCCGAGATGATCCGGATGGGGCCAACAGTGACGGGGTTCGTGTTTATGTTTATGGGATTGAGATTTATGTTTATGTTTCCTGGTCTTTTTTTTTTATAGAGAAGTGAATTTGTGCTGCTGATATTACTTTATCCGACGGAGATCACATCGATTTATGCGAATTTGTATCACTATACTAATCATGTACGATAGTCTATTCGCATTTCAGGTTGCTTTTTTGCCCTTGATCACTACCCGCCAGATAGATTTTTGGTTGAGTTTAACGGTAAATCTGGTGCGTCCGCTAAAGAATTGTCTAATGGTGTCACAAAAACTTCTGTGTATGTAAGTAAGTTGCGACCTTTGGTATGTACTTTCCTCACAATCTCATCATGTTAAAGACACTAGTAGCACACAAGCGAATCAAAAGAAGCCATATGGCTTGCTGTCAATTTGCAAGTTTATTTGTTTTGCATATGTGATCATATATATAGGTTCAGTGAGCTTCACATATGTGATTTTTTTCAAACTACTGATCACAAAGTATGCAATTTAAACATATCATTTGATAAAGAAAGAAAGAAACTCCTCACGGTCGCTTTTGGTGGATTTTGAGCCCCAAAATCTCAACAGTGTATGGGGGAGGTTAGGATGTAGGCGGACCTTACCCTACCAAGGTAAAGAGGGTAGTTCCAGGTTCTATCTAAATGGTAGAAAAGGAACTTTGGCCTTTTTGCATGGGATGGGGATTGAACCCTTGACCTATATCTCCAAAGGTCAGGGTGTTTACCACTGATGCAAACCACGCTACTTTTTAAGTAACTCCCAATGCCGTGTTCCACGAGTTTTGGGTCCTAATTCCTTCTTCGACGGTGTATTCTTCAAAGATTTTATATACTCGTAATATTTAGTTGATTGAGGCATGCACATCTCAAGTGTGTACACTTGATTAGGAGACGAAACAGTTGTCTTTCAGCGTTGTAGCGGAATTGGAAACTCAACTTGCTAATCTCCAAGAAGAACTAAAGAAAGCCAAAGACCAACTAAGCCAATCAAAAATTCCAAATCATGGAAGAATCAGGCACACGAGGAAGCTGAAGAGGCCAAATAAAAGCTTACAGACTTCAAGATTCACATTTCACAACAACCTTTTAATGAGACTTTATTTTATTCACAATGTCATTTATGTTGTTAGTCAGCAGTTTAAAACACCACCAAACTTGGGTGTGATATTTCACACATCAAATTTTTTTAATATATTTTGATACTTTTTTATTTTTGTGTAAAGTTGATTAAAAAATGTTGATGTGAAGGGGAAAGAGGTGGGAAAGAGTTGTTATTGTTAGTGAGTGTGGAAGAGGTGGATAAGAAGAGAGAAAAGTTAATGCGGTAGTGTGAAAGAAATGATATTGGGATAAGCCTAACATCTCTTTCTTTGACTCTTTTTATTTCTTTGTTTTCTTTATATCTTTTTCTACATATAACTATATATGTATTTGTTTGAGAGAAATATATATTTCGGGTGATAGACGAAAGAATGTCAAAAACTGGAGTGGTGAGATCTTGGATCGGGACTTGGTGTCAAAATCGATAAAAGTTGATGTCCTCGTCATTGATAAGTATACCTTTCTAACGTTTTTTCAATGTGACAAGTACTATAAGTATCTTTTGATTAGTTTTTAAAAACAAACAAATAAAATTAATCTTTAATTTTGAGGATCTAAGTTTAAGGTGCTCATTTTGGAAGAATCAAACAAATAAAAAACATGTTGGGCTTATCATATAAATGAATGATATTTTCAGTATTACAAATAATAAATATAAAAAATAAGGTTTGATTGAGATAATGGTTCAAAGAGATTAATAAAAGAGCATTATGAAATGAGTTTCAAGTTATTTAGAGTATGTTTATTAAATTTTTTGAATAGAAATGTGAAGAATTGTTGGCTAAAGGACTATTTACCATCGAAGTAAGGGCAACTGAAATTTCTACATGTTCATTTGGTGATTTCTATATGGGTCAGATAACAGTTAGATTGAGTACTCTTTGCTTTGGTATGAGTCTGGCTAACCCATACCAAAGTGGATTCTGAATTGATGGGTAGAGTTATATATGATATCGGTGATGGTAATGGTGAGTTACATAATATTAATTGGATCACTAATTTTTGATCAAATTGTAAGTGCAACCTAGAGGGGGGTGAATAGGTTGTACCCGATTTTTAATTTGGTTAACAAAACTTTTTGATTAATAATCAATCTTGACTTACTAGTTACAAAACTTGCATGATTTAACAACAAAGAAGTTAACACTTGTAGCAATAACAACCAATTGAATCCTTGAGAAGCAAATATGATAACAAGATAATGAACAATAATAAGAAGATAAGGGTAAGAAAGTATATCACCACATGAACACCACGATATATAGTGGTTGGGGTCGGATGTTAACTAATCCGCCTTAATCCACTCCTCGATTCACAATTGAGATTTTGTAGCACTATCTTTCTCCAAAACCGGTGGAGAGTCCGCAATACAATCTTGACACTTCAAGACGAACCAACAATTCCTAATCGCTAGGAATACCAAGTCTTGACACTTCAAGACACACCAATGATTCCTAACCACTAGGAGATCTTCAATTCTTGACACTTCAAGAATTTTCCTAACTCTAACCACTAGAGTTTAATTTACACCCAAATGATCTTAACACTTCAAGATACAAAGTTTCCTAACCACTAGGAAAACACAAGCTCTTGACACTTCAAGAGAATACACAACAATCACACTCACTAGTGTAATTGAATACCCAATTTGTAGGCTCTCAATATTACATAAATATTATCCTCACTACAAATTTGACACTCTTGCTAATAATCAATGATATGAGATTGTAAATGTATGTATGAGTTTTTCCAGGAGTTGTAGATGCAAGAGGTGAAGTCCAAATATGCCCAAGTCTTCAATTTATAGTCAAAAAGTGCTTTATTACCGTTTGACTCGGACGACTCCAAACAGAGGCCGTGCTTCATGGCACAAGAGCCGTGCTCCAAACAAGAGCCGTGCTATACCTGGAAAACTACAAAAAGCCTTTGCAACCTCCCATGAAATCCCACTTACAACAACAACTTTCCTAAACCAATATTAACTTCAAAGGATAAAGAATGAAAGTTGAGAAGATGCTTACCAAGAGAGGGAGATTTGGGAAATGGGATAGTCACAAGATGAGTTATGGAAATGAATCAAAATCCCACTATCTTTTCAAATACAAATCTGAATTTATTCATATATTGACCAATTTTGACAACTTAACCAATTTCGACTTTTGTTGACCTTCAACACATGGAAAAAAATTGGCCTCCAAATTTTGGTGAAAAATTAAGTTGTTTAGATTTGTAATTTGACAGTTTCAACCTTAGAATGATACTATAAGCCTTAGGAACAAGTTTCGGGTTAATAACATAAGTAACGAACGCTTGGTAAAATTCTTTGATTTGGACAGAGAGAGGACGACCTCTAATCCTGCAAAAGCCGTCCTCTGGAGTCGTGCTCTGAACAAGAGTCGTGCTCCATGAAACTTAGAAAATATTTTGACCTCAAATTTGATGAAAAACGAAAGTTTTTATTTTTGAGATTTGCCAAATCCAAACATCTTAGAACATCAATATATGGTTATAGAACAAGTTTGGAGTCACGGAAGTATGCAATGAAGGCTCGGTGAAAAACTAACATTAGGACAGAAGGAGCACGGCTCTTACAGGACATGAGGCCGTCCTCTGGAGCCGTGCTCTGAAGTGAGGCCGTGCCAGGGTTTTTCGATGAAGTACTACACAAAACTCAAACTTGACGTTTTCAACGTTTTAGGTTCCGAATTAACGTATGTATGCCCAAATCATTATTAATACCATTTTACACATTCCATATAATGTTATGGCACGCCACACAATGACCGACGCTATAGATAGTGCTATATTGTGTCTTTATTAATCATTATTTAGAAGGATGTTAAAGCATGTAAGAATATACGTATGATCAATTATATATAACACTTACTTTCATGTGGCATGTTCTCAATCATCATCAAAACTAAGGAGTGCATTATAAAAGTTATAACTTTATTAAACCATGTATGCACCAACACAAATTATTAAAGTTTGTGAGACGTATGATGAGTTTCATCCTATTATATTTTCCCGTACTATATATGGTATCATGTTGAATCAATATAATCGGTCTTCCATATGCGAACCAATTTTTATTACACAAGACGAGATTTTCACAGCTGAAAATAATAGTGACAATGTTATTGATATAAACCAGCCTTGAAATTAATATTCAATGGAAATGGTTATGATAATCCATCATGTTCTTGCAATAATTTTTCAGGTATATAAGATTTCCATGCAATTTTACAGGAAGATGTAGCCAAATCAATTATACGCAAAAAAAACAAGTATGTAGTCAGCTTAGTAATTTAATGTTTAAGTATTTTGTTTGTGGCTTTTCTATTTTTATTTATGTAGTAACATTGTGTTTACATTGATTTATAACTTACATTACTGTAATTTATCTTTCTATCTATGATGTTATTGGCTCACACAGTTATGTTTCAAATTGCTTATGTGTGTAATTGCTGAAACAAGAAAGTTAAAAAAAATTGTTTATGACTGCAAAGGCATCGCGCGGGTCTAAACATTAGTGGACATATATATCAATATATGACAATTTTGAAATGAAATAGTAAAACATAAAGCGTGGAAGGAGCGGAAGCATTCAAATCGGAACTCATGACCGTATAGAATAGCCGTTACTAGAACTACATTTTCGATTATTTTGATTTTAATATATTATTATCTATTTTTTTTATACGCAGAATTGAATTAAATAATACAGTATAAATTTAAAATCACGGTAACTGATG
Source organism: Erigeron canadensis (assembly GCF_010389155.1). Lineage (NCBI taxonomy): Eukaryota > Viridiplantae > Streptophyta > Magnoliopsida > Asterales > Asteraceae > Erigeron > Erigeron canadensis. Next base: position 27,499 of record NC_057765.1, on the reverse strand, counting down.
GAGATAATACCTCTTTCCAAAATTACAACACCCCAAAACCCAACAAAATTCAGAGATACAGATTCTTGATTCCTTCTTCTTTCCAAACATACATTCACTATCCGAAAAAATCTGTCAATATTTCTTTCATAATTTTGTGTACGATGACTACCACCTCCCTAAGTGCTCCAGTGACTCCGGCAACAAAACGATGTGCGACGCCTTCATCATCAACATCAAGAAGAAGAGAAAGAGAAAGAGAAAGAGAAAGAGAAAGAATCGGTAATAGTTGTTGTAGCAAGGAAGAAAAGATACTGGTGACCATTAGGATCAGACCATTGACTCCGAGAGAACTTTCTGCTTACGATCTTATCGCTTGGGACTGCCCCGACGAAAATACCATTGTTTCAAGAAACCTCAATCGCCATCACAATGGAACTTACACTTTTGGTTTGTTACTTCTTTCTTTCTTTTTATTATTATTATTATTATTATTATTATTATTATTATTATTATTATTATTATTATTATTATTATTATTATTATTATTATTATTATTATTATTATATTATTATTATTATTATTATTATTATTATTATTATTATTATTATTATTATTATTATTATTATTATTATTATTATTTTTATTATTATTATTTGATACTATTTGATATGGGGTTTGGTGATTCAGATAAAGTGTTTGACCAATATTGTCCAAATACAAAGATCTACGAACAAGGGGCCAGAGACGTTGCTCTCTCTGCTATTAACGGAATCAACGGTATCTCCTTTCTTTCTTTCAAATTCTTGAATAGTTTTCATCGGAATTAAACGCTCCTTGTTTAATTGCAGCGACCATCTTTGCCTACGGTCAGACCAGCAGTGGCAAAACTTACACCATGAGGGGAATTGCAGACAATGTTGTCAATGACATTTATGCCCACATTCACAAAGTATTATCTTTTCTTTCCTTTTTACCCTATATTTTTGCCCTCAGATTATGGTTTTGCCCTCAGATTATGGTCTGAATGGGTTGCCTTTTGACACTAAAACATATGTTCTCCACCACTTTTATTTCTATTTTTTAAAATATGATATATGCATTTTGAGCGGCGTTTGCCTGTTTGACCCGTTTCACCCATTTCTCATGTCTTTAATACACTTCTATCCGTGTACGGTTGCACATTGGCGTCTCTAATGTTAACCTCTTATACTTGTCTTCTCTTGGTCAATACTTTTGAGTTTACAGGCTGAGGAAAGTAAATATGTGTTGAAGCTTTCTGCTCTTGAGATTTATAATGAGACTGTAGTAGACCTCTTGAACCGTGATTCTGGCGCCCTTCGTCTCTTGGATGATCCCGAGGTGAAGTCATCAAAAGTGTCCTCACAAACAATATTACCTTCTTCTAGTAATTTACACTGTCTTATTTTGTTTAAATACAGAAAGGCACGCTTGTGGAGAAGCTGACTGAGGAGGTAGTCAAAGATGCACAGCATCTTAGGTGCTTAATTGCTACTTGTGAAGGTAATCGACAGCTTCAAGACATTTGTAATGTTCATTATTGTTCAATAGTCTACTAATGTTCCTGGAATCACTGGTCTTGCCTGCAGCTCAGAGGCAAGTGGGCGAAACTTCATTGAATGATCGAAGCTCAAGATCACATCAGATAATTAAACTGGTAATCCTAACAGTTTGGTTTGACTTCATTATAAGCTGAGTGGTGCAGCTCTTACTTTCAGTTTTTTGTAGGGATTTCTCAACTTTTTTGATGTCTTGATGCCCTAAATTGAATGTCTGTAAATCATGCATGACCTAAAATAAAAAAAAGTTATATGGTTTTTCCCTTTCAGTAAAATTTTCAATTTCCTTTTTGGTTCAGCGTCATGGTGTTTGGCATGTAAGCTAATAGAATGCCAACCATAACTCATGGTCATTGAGTATAAAGTTGTATTATATGGAATAATGTGATGTTAGCTTGCCTTTCAAAAAAACAGCTAATAGAATGCCTTAATGTTTATCTATTTTTGGTACGATTTTTAGGTTGATTTTTTTACTTATACGGATATATGGTGTTATTAAGGCATGTCTTTGAGTTATTTTTATAAAAATATCTGCGTCTTATGCCAATAACAGTCCATGTAAGGGATATCCATAGATACATTTGGATATATAATTATCACATTATTTATCGGTCTTCCTTTTCAGACTATTGAAAGCAGTCTTCGTGATGAATCAGGATGTGTCAAATCTCTCTTTGCAAGTTTGGTATGTTTTCTGTTACATTCTATATTTGCTCCATGATTATTTCCCTTTAGCTGCTTCTCAACTCATGATCTTCGGCAGAGTCTTGTGGATCTTGCTGGCAGTGAGCGTGCAGCTCAAACGAATGCAGATGGTGCTAGATTAAAGGAAGGAAGTCATATAAATAGAAGTCTACTCACTTTGACGACTGTGATTCGGAAGTTAAGGTTAGCTTCTTAAAGGTTGCAAATAAGTTTAGAGATCTAGTCGAGCATTTTGAAAGAAAGTATCAAATATCAATACTGTAACTCTGTATGCTGCACTTTTTATGCAGTGGTGGGAAGAAGACCAGTCACATACCTTACAGGGATTCAAAACTCACAAGAATATTGCAGACTTCACTAGGAGGGAATGCACGGACTGCAATTATATGCACTATGAGTCCTGCTTTAAGTCATGTGGACCAATCACGAAACACCCTGTCTTTTGCGACTAGTGCAAAGGAAGTTATAAATAATGCTGAAGTTAATATGGTATGATGAACTTCCAAACTTTACTTGATGCTTGTTTTTTACATTTTTTTTTTTTTGTTTAATTCAATAGCTAATAAGGTCAGTTAGATAAGCTTTGGGATACATGTTTAGCTTCTAGCCTTTTAGCAGCTTTTAAAATATAACTAAATATTAGCACATTTATTACAACAAGCATATAGTGCCCGCGCGTTGCGGCGGTGAGATGGTGTGGGTGATAGGTCAAGTCATAAAGTATTATAAAGCACAAACAATAATATTAATGGTCAAAATTGCGAGAGAAAGACTTTAACAGTCAAACTTGGACATTTAAATTGGGACGGAGGGAGTATATCGAATGACATCTCTAATGAAAGAGCATGAAACTCTAAGAACACCCATACAGTTTTTATAATTTATCGATATACGGTTTTGAGATAAAAGATTTTGAATGAATTAGTGGAATAAAATGATTTATGGATGAGAAAGAAAAAAGTAAGTGGTTGAGATTTGAGGAGAGAGAAAAAAAAATAAGTGGTTGAGTTTTTATTATAGTTCAAGTCATCTTTTCTTTAAAAAAAAAAAAAGGCAAAATGCTTTGTAAGATAGTATTAGATATGAAATTTTGCTTATATCAATTTTCTTTACGGTTAGGTTGTTGCTGACAAGCAATTGGTTAAGCATTTGCAAAAGGAGGTCACAAGACTTAAAGCAGAATTGCTGAGTCCAGAGCCTTCTTCCTCTAATTGTTTAAGGTCATTGCTGCTGGAAAAGGAGCAAAAAATTCAGCAGGTATGATTTTGGTTGAATTCCAGCGAACGTATTGGTAACTTGTTTTAGCTGTTTCTTTTCTATCTTATTATTATTCACATCCAGTATTATGTTTCAAAATCAGTTTTAATGCGTAAATCCTTGTGCAGATGGAGAAAGAAATGAATGAGCTGAAGCATGAGAGAGACTATGCAGTATCTCAGCTTGAAGTGGCAAGGAAGTTACAGAAAGAAACAAAGGTCGGATTGAGTTGACCTGTAAACTATCTTCTCTTTTTTCTTAAACTATTTAAGTATTCAATGTATTCGTATAGTTAGAGAAATTATGTAGCCTAAAACTGCTAATAATAATTAAGAAACAGGTTTGAATTATATAAGTATTCAATGTACTAATAAATGGGTTGGTTTCAACTATAATTTTTAGATCAAAAGTTATAGCTGAAACCAACCCATTTCTTGGAACATGAGTAGAAATTGCCACCTCTAGTTTCCATCTATAAGCCTAGTTGCACAAAAGGGTTGCCAACATTTTCTGCCTTACCTTAACTTTCAGAAAGAAACCATGTTGACTTTTTGCTATGGTGCTAATTAGCGTAGAGCCATGGACGGGGGATTAGAGTACTAGATATATATTTCTTTTTTGGATGTAGTTTTAGATAGAGGTGTTAAAAATGTTGTTGCCTTCAGTTATACACTTGGTCCTTTGATGTATTTCTCGGCTGCATTACTTATTTTCAGTTTCTGTACCAGGAATCTACTCATGGTGGCACCTCTCACCAAGTAGTCAAATGTCTATCCTTTAGTAGCAAGGATGTATCAGCATCTGGCAGGCGAATCTCTGAATCATCAGAAAAAAAGAGAGACAGAAGACGGAGAACATTGAGACAGTCAACTGCTTCTCTTGACCCGTGCATGCTGGTACATGAAATAAGAAAGCTTGAGATGAGGCAAAGGCAGCTAGGAGAAGAAGCAAATCGTGCACTAGAATTACTTCACAAGGAGGTTTCCTCCCACAGATTAGGGAATCAGGATGCTGCTGAAACAATAGCAAAACTGTTGTGTGAAATCAAGCAGAGGCATAACAGTTTCACACTTGATGATATTGAAGTTAAGGATAAAGCCAGTTTGAAGGAAGAGATAGGACGGTTGAAATGTGAAGAAAACACTATTGCGTCTCTTGAAGAAAAGCTAGAAAACGTACAAAAATCGTTAGACAAATTAGTGTTGTACAGTGGTGAGGATGGTCCAAATTCAGACTCTAGAACTCCCTTAAAAAAGAAGAAAATTCTTCCTTTCACATTGAGAAATAATGGGAGTATGCCAAATTTTATACGCTCCCCATGTTCTCCTTCCACCTTAAATCTGCATGGTAATGAGAATAGGGATCCTGAGAGTCATGATGTGTTATTAGCTGCTGGTACACTCCAAAGACAGAAGGCGACTCCTCAAAAGATTGATGATGACATGTCTTTGAAGAAAATGACTTCTGCATCTGCATCTAAGCAACCAAGCACGGTGAACGTGAAAAAGCTTCAGATGATGTTTAAGGTTGCAGCTGAGGATAACATCAGAAGTATAAAAGCTTATGTTAATGAACTAAAAGAACGGGTGGCAAAGCTACAATACCAAAAGCAGCTACTCGTCTGCCAGGTTAGAAGCTTTACGATTTTATGGGCTGTTACTGTCTTTGTTAATGTATACTCTAAAACATTGACTGCTGCGTACCATACCAGGTGTTGGAGCTAGAGGAAGTGAATGATGGAGAAAGTGATGAAGCTGATGCAGGGGATCAGTCTCCGATGCCACGTCATTTGGTGTTTGAAGAACAGAGAAAGCAGATAATAATGTTATGGCATTTGTGTCACGTATCTATTATACACAGGACACAATTCTACATGCTATTCAAAGGAGAGCCTGCTGATGATATATACGTCGAAGTTGAACTTCGAAGACTAACATGGTTGGAGCAACACCTATCTGAGCTTGGAAATGCAAGTCCAGCTCTCCTGGGTGATGAACCAGCGGGGTCTGTTGCATCAAGGTGAGTTCGAGTATGTATTCTTATTTACCTACCAAGTGGTAGATATTTCTTATAGTTTTATTGAATTTTGTTTTGTGAATGGTTTTCGTGCAAAACAGTATCAAGGCTTTAAAGCAGGAGAGGGAATACCTGGCAAAAAGAGTGACTACGAAACTTAGTGCGGAAGAGAGGGAAATGTTGTATATAAAATGGGAGATCCCGGTTGAAGGAAAGCAAAGGAGGAGGCTTCAACTGGTGAATCGATTGTGGACCGACCCACTTAACATGCCACATGTTAAAGAGAGCGCTGAAATAGTCGCAAAACTTGTGGGTTTTTGCGAATCAGGGGAGCATGCTTCCAAAGAGATGTTTGCACTCAATTTTGTAAATCCGTCTGACAAGAAAGCTTGGATGGGTTGGAACTTGATATCCAATCTGTTGCATTTGTAACGTGCCAGGTTGAGCGTATCCATAGCTTGTAAACAACCATGCTACAAGGGTTGTCAAGACGAATCTATCTGAAGCTGTCAAAAATCAATAGTTTTTGTACTACTAGATATTATTTTTGAGGTTTTCTAATGTGTTTTTGATAAACTTCTACTCTACCCAATCGCTCATGTTTCGGGTTTGCATGACATCACTACAGATATTTTAACTTCACTAGTTTTGTATAAATAAAAGAAGAGAAAATATCAAAAATGGTCCCTGTAGTTTGTCATATTCGCATTTCGCCCCTTGTGTTTTTTTTCCATTACAAATGGTCCTTGGGATTTTCATTTTCATTGCCAGTAGACCCTGACACTAACTTTTGTTAATTTTGGTCGTTTAAACCCCTCACATGCGTACCATGTGAGGGTATAATCGTACTTTCAGTGATCACAAGAACTAAATGCATCCCTTCTCATTTTTCCAGACACATTCCCCCATTCCTAAAGTACTTTAACTTTTTAGATTTTCTTCAAAAATTCCATTTGACTTTCACCAAATCTATAATCAATCTAAAACATATAAACTCATATCTGTATATACTTATGAGTATGAGTATGCATATCTGGAAATTAAAATACATATGAGTAATATCTATCAAAAGAAATCTAAACTTTTTCTTCTCCTACTCCAATCTCTTTAAACAGAGATCTGATCTGTAGGGTTTTTTTTGGGTGAGTTCGGGTTTGAAATCTAATGGTAGGTTTGGGTGTTGGATAGGTTTAGGTTCTTGTTTGATGTAGGCTTGGTGGTGTATCATAGGCGGGGTGATGGTGGCGCAGTGGTTGTGTGGTGGTGGTTGGCCGTAGGTATCAAATGGAATGAGGAACAGATATATAAATAATATATGGAACCACCATGAATAGAGGACATCGTCGTCGACCTATAAAGCATGAGCTTCAACGGTCCAAACGCCATTATCAATTCACAAATCACCACCGTGAACACCACCCAACAACCACAGTCCCCACTACCAACATCAAATATTAGCTAGAAAAATCAAACTCAGATATGGTGACTTACGGACTTCGAATCAGAAAGTTGTGTATCGTTGGCAGTTGTAAGCGAAAAACATCACTTTGTGGATTTATTTTCTCTGCCATTTTGATTTTTTATTTCTTCCCATACTTGGTTTCTTGATCGATTGAGTGTCATGTGTTATGTAGTTATGTTGCACCATAAGTTTCAATAATTAGTATGAAAATACTTCATAATAGAAGTTTTTGTAAGTTTAGAATATTGTATGTATATGTTATTTACAACACGAAGAGTAGACTCATTGCTTTTGGGGATGACCTATAGGGGATGTATGAATGTGTTTGTTGCAAATTGCAATTATGTTTTAACATCACTGATGCTTTAGGCTTTTGGAATGAGGATCAGGGAAGAATTAAAGAATTGGCTATGAATTTGGAAATTATATGGATGAAAAAATCTAGGAAGATATATTTGATCGGATTTTGGTGGTACGTGGTAGTGGTGGTTGCCGGAAGGATGAAAGAAAAAAGAAGAAAGGTGTTTCTTTATGTAGATAGACAATTATACCCTTACTGACGGGCTCAAACTAACGGAAGTTAGTGATAGGGCCTACTAGCAATGAAAATGGAAAACCCAAGGACCATTAGCAATGAAAAAAAAGCACAGGGCGTGAAATGTGAATATGACCAACCACAGGGACTATTTAATATTTGAATATCCGTTTCTTAATATATTTTTTTTCGACATGAATGATTTCCAGAAAGGAGAGAGAAGCTTAGTATTAAACTAGATTTTAGACCCGTGTCCAACACTGGACACGAGGCTTACAATATTATTAATATAGATATTCATACATATAAATCAAAAAATCTTTGAATTTCAAAGTAAAAAGTATACATAAACAGTAACTGTTCAATTCAAATGTAAAGAATGTTATGAAATAAATGGATATTAGAACCATATATCCTCCTTCATCATTTACATGATTTCTTTATAGACGCCATTTGTTTAAATTAGGATTGTTTTCATATGCTTTGATAAAAGTTAAGACTCCTAATTTAAATAACAATTGTAACTATAAACATTAATACACAAAACTAATAAATAATAAAGGAGAAAATTACACCTTCTTGATAGAAAGATAGAATAAATCTTGATTAATGTTCATATTGGTTAGGATTTAGGATAAAGATATAAAGTTTGAATTGTGTTATATACTTATATTAAATATTAATTATTTATATTTATAATCTATAATTATCTAATATTATAAAATTGTATATATTGTGTAAAGAACTGATTATTAGCATTAGGATACATATTTGTAGTTATCCTTTTTTTTTTTAAATGTGTTCTAATAAGGTAATATTTATCTTAAGGCTTTCTAATTTTTAATTAAACCACATATTTATCATTATGAGGTCGAGATTTATATATATATTTTTTTAATAATAATAATAATAATAATAATAATAATAATAATAATAATAAAAATCAAAATTAAAAATTCTAAGAAATTGAAAGATATGATTGGTTAATAAGCTATTAGGGCAACTATGCTTTAGTATAATAAAAGATAACGTCACTATGCTCTTCTGGTACAAACATCGTTTTTCAAAGATCTAACACTGCATTTCTACATGAAAAGAGGGCAAATTATAGATCGGCACTTATGGTTAAGGAAAAAGAAATTTATGATGTTCAAAGTTGACTTTCAAAACACATCAATCTCTAAAATCTAGTTGTGTACCAAAAGAATCAAGATTCAGTGGTTCTCCAACTGAAATTTTTTTTAAAAAATAACTGCTCAATGCCGCCTTCCGCGGGTTTTGAGCCCCAATACCTCGACGGTGTATAGGGGATGTTAAGATGCAGACATACCTAAGTAACTGAAAAATTTAAGGTGTATGAAAAATTAACGGAAACAACTCCATTGACCTTCAATACTTGTGTTCTTAAATACCAGATCATACTTTCTGTTTGCATCTGCAATTTAAATTAGAATACCAAGATCAAGCCCAATAGTTACAACAGATATTCTGCACATATAGGAAAATGACCAAAACTAAGCAATGTAACCATTAGTGACACTGGAACTGGGGCCCTGTAGTTTATATCTCCAACCATTCTATAACTAAGGATGAACGGTGTATCCGGGGACCAAGCCAATACCGGTCGGTCACCGGGTTGCACACCATTTTGTCCATCCGGTACCTATTGGGTGGGGAGGGTGGTGCCCAGTTCGCACACCATTCCGTCCATCCGTACATATTGAGTGGGGAAGAATGAGGAAAGGTAGCGAGGTATTCCGTCATGGTATAATAAGTAGAAAAGCTGGGGAGGAGTGGTAAGGGACTCCCCCACCTCAATACCCACTTCCTTATTAACCCAAATTCCTTTAGAAAAAATATATAAATGCATCCCAATCCCAAATTATAATTCTGCCCCGCTTTAACATATCCGATAGACAAGCAAATTTCCATACCTAATTCACTGAAAGTAATGACTCCCCAAGTTATCATCTATGACCTATATCAAAGACACTCATACGCTCTCCAGAATCCCACATATCAATCCTAATTGCAGCTATATGCAACAATCCGTTATAGCCATTTACTTACTAATATAACCATCTGACTCTACCCTTTACATCTAACCAAAACATATTTAGCAAACTGACTACAATAAAACTACAATAACTTGTTATTCCATTTTTTTTCAATACAAGTCTTCTATTCTACCAAATCAAACATATGCATAATTATCCAACTTCAAAATTCTGATATAATTAATTACTCCATATATACAAGAAAAATATCCAACATGAACACACAGCTGCATATACTCGGTCTAAAGAAAATAATCAACAGCAATCCACAAGATACCTCAGCCAAAAAAACATATAACAATTAGTCCAACTATTTGACTGACCCATATCTGGTCCTTGTCAACATTTTCTAAAATTAAATTAAAATTACACAACGAACAAAACATCTCCTTATTTCAAACAACCAAACTCTCAAAAACATCTAAAAATCAAATCAAAACACCACGCGAAACTGAGGGGCGTCGGAGCCACTCGCGGGCAAAATCTCCCAACGACAAGGCTCAAGGTCATCAGAAACAGGACAATATCCAGCAAGAGTTACCTTATCAGATGAAACAGCAACTGACCCGAATTCAAATACGGTTACATCCATGTTTGGAGCGGGTCGGGTCACCGCCACTGCTCCGTTCATTCCCGAAACTTCTTCTGAGGTTGAGGTTGGTTTTTCCGACGAAACGATGGGCTTTTCGGTGGTTTTCACGGCGGTGGGAGTCGGATTGTTGCCTCCTTTAAACCAAGAGAGGATACCCATTTGGGATGACTATGGGGTTTGGGAATGATAATGAAAAGTAGATAGAGCCAGGGAAGATGAGAATGAAATTGTATTTAGATGGATGGCGTTGGAATGAGTGAGTGAGTCAGAGATCGAGAGAAATGGGGAGAGTGAATTTATGTGTACGTAGGAAGAGAAGAAAGGGATAGAGTGTGGCCAAGGTTCCTCTTATGAATCGTTGTTTGCGAGGTGTGGCCGGTCGGGACTTATCACATCACATGAATTCAATCCTTTCATATCATTTGTGAGTCGACTCATTACATTTTTCTTTCAAACGAGATACGTAATCTATTCGTTGTCTCGAAATACATTATATTTGTTACCATTTTATTGAAAAAATTATTCAAATCTACTACAATAAATTTTTGATAGAAATAACAAAATATATACAAATAAATATATTAGTTACGAAATTTTGATAACGATGATATAATGCGTTACAAATAAATGTGCATTCATGGATCGAGATTAACATACCACAGACTCCTTAAAAAAAGCATGTATTATTTAAATGATTAAGAAAAAGAAAACAAAATTTGACATTTATCGATAAAAATAAACAGTTAAAGTTTTGTGTGAAAGTGAAAGTAGTTCGCATAAAAGTTTAGTGCTAAAAGGGTTAGAGGCTAAAATGTTGTGATGAAAATAAAGAAAAATTAAAATAAGTATAAAAGTTTAGTGTAAAAGTGTAAAAGGTTGACATGTTGTAGTAAAAATAAAAGAATAAAAAGGTATAAGTCCCAACTCAAGAGATGGTACTAACTGAAGACACCTTTATGTCAATGGTGAGAATTCTTTGCAATATAAACACTAAACTGGAGACGACCAGTTACAGTGAATGTATACCAAGTCCTTGGTTAGATTACTTAAATGGTGACAATAAGTAAATGACAATGCAATAAGTAAGTACAATAAAGTAAATATGGTGAGACCAAGTTGTAATTTTCAAATGTATTTTATTTATTGATGTTAAATAAACTACAAGGTTGTTGCGGAACCAAGATTATACATAAATGTAAATATCCTCAATATCATATCCTAATAACCTATGAAATACGATTAATCTATACTTGGAAATTCTCTTTCATAATCGAAACACTAAGAGTTGTGAAGTGTTCCTTTTTACGATTGAGAAAATATTGCATAAGTTCACCAAGAATATTGCAAAAGTCTGAATATGCAAAGTTATATTCTTGTTGTGCAAAGACCTCTATTTATAGACAAAGAGACAAAGTTGGTATTTGGATTCCAACTTTGTCGTATAAATATGGTTGACAGCATTTAAGGAAACTAGATGAATTCCTTTGAAATGCTTGATAAGGTAAGTCAAGATGTTACTTTATCCAACCTGCTTTATGCACTTTTGCACTTTAATCATAGACAAATGATATTGTCTACATAAAGCTGCATAAAGCAAAAAGGTCTTCTTCGTAATCCGTGAAAGCATTGTAAAGGCTTTAAACTGATGCTCTCCAGTTTCTATCTGAATAGAATGTCAACTGGGCTTCGTTCCCATTGTCATTCTCTATCTTCCATTTGTTGTCTTCGACTTCAATTAGAACGTCTTCAGGTTTGATCAGATCTCAACTGGAGGAAGTCTTCAGTTGCATTAACTATACATCGCAATTGGACTTCAATATATTTCTGGACAAGTCTTCTGGTCTCCAGATGCAACTGGAGACTGGCCAATTTCAATCGAAACTTGACCTAACAAATTCCCCCTATTTGTCCTGAAATATTGCCAAGTCTTTTCAAGTTCTTGTATCTATACAAGTATAAACTTGAAGGACTTGTATGATGTCACACCCCGACTAAGGTGGAAAACTCGGGGTGCAAGATAAGCACACGTGCACATGGATGTTACGTAGGAAATAACTAAATAAGCGCATAGATTAAACATAAATAGTCGAAAACATAGCTCAGATAAGCAAAAAATAGGTTATAACACATAGATTCAATAGCATTCGAATAATCCATAAGATAAGTTCCCACGCAGGGGAAACGATTAGGCATAATGCCAACTAGCACATAGAAAAACATGCAAAACTCTAAATCCTAAGCCTGAAGTCTGCTACGAGTCCCATGCTACCATTCAATTTGCTTGATTACCTGAAAGGATACTTAAAAGAGTCAACACAATGGTTGGTGAGTTTGTAAGATTAATAGTAAGCATTTTGCATCAAAACATACTTTTAAGAGTACACACATCAACGTCCGATTATAGACTTACTTTAGATACAATAAGTATACACAGCTTGAATTCCAATAGGTCTCAAGGCCATTTGGTTAACCAGGCAGTGGTAGAACTCACAGGGATAGGCACAAAGCACTATCAACCACATAAAGCACACACAGGGATAGGAACACGGCACTATCGATAAAGCACACACAGGGATAGGCACACGATACTATCGATAAAGCACACATAGGGTATCATGCAGTAGTCTATAATCGTCATAGTAAAAGAGTATCCGTAATGTAATCGTAAATGTAATCCAATGTATGAAATCATAAGTGTATTTGAAAAATGTAACCACAAGTATATCCAAAATAGATAGTCATAAAGCACCATATACGTTTTATTAGAAAAGCACTTTGTATCCTTTCAGCCCCATGAAAACATGTAAAAAGAGGGACTATGAAGCTCACCTGATTGCCAGCAATAAGATCAAGCTACACAAGATATTCAGAAGCAAGTAATCTGATGAGTGATTTATTTGTGACTTTTTCCCCATCCATTTGTCATGATTTTGAGGAATAAATGAATCATTAGTATGAACTTTAAGGTACTTAATGGAATTAGGTTTGTGAACAGGTTTGATTTGAGAGATGACTGATCGAGAGAGTAGAAATGAGCTTAGGAAGATTAAGGATGAAGTTCGGGAGATGCATGTATGAAGAATAAGAGCTAAAACAAGGAAACGCGTGCGAACTGGAGCAACCAGCGCCGCTGGAATCGTACAGGAACCAGACCAGCGCTGTTGGTCCCCTTCAGGCAACACACGAGTGCCGCTCCTCAGTCACCAGTGTCGCTCGTCCCTTCAGATACACAACCAGCGCCGCTGGTGATTCAAACCAGCGCCGCTGGAGCTAGGTCGTCAGAATCAGGGTTTTTCGTATTTTTTCTATGAAAACCCCATTATAAACCCTAAAAACATAAGCAGAGCACATAGGTCGAAAGTGACGGCTAGAGATCGAGAATTGGGACCTCTCAAGCACTCCGGAGCAGATCTAACATCATCAGACGCTTGGGAGTCCAACCTTGTGATTTATAATCACTCGGTTCTATATTCTTTCTTTCTTTCCGTTATCTCTAGATTTTATGTTATTTTATTTTATCAGATTGTTCATGGCTACTCAGCCTATGAGTAGCTAAGTTACTAGACATTCGTTTGGACGTGATGTAAACATGACTTGATTGTTGATTATGGTTGATTGTTGAACAGTTTCTATGCTAAATCGTAGATCCATATTTATTTGAATCTGAATTGTTACTAGTTTTCATATACAAACTGATTTTTATTGATTTGGTCGAGTCGAATTGGATCCGCGGCTCCCGGATCATTTTAATCTGTTTGCGAAACATTGGTCGGTCTTTAATCAGTGTAATCATTTGATCTATAACTGGACATTTGATTGAGAATTAATAATTAGTTCAAAAGAGTATGTGTTTAATTAGGTTAATCTAGCTGATCTGGAGAACGGAAACCAGATCCAGGTGGTTAGGGTAATCAATGTCTTTCAACTTTAACAAGAACAAAGACTTACATAAGAGATTTCAGTCATAGTTACAGGCTCAGTTTTTAATGCTCAGTGAGCGACCTTAACAGGAACTCATTGAAGTGTTTGACCAGTCGAAAGGCAGTGAGGCTAAATAATTCAAGTGAATATAAAAAGAATCTGAATGTGAAAAGAGTCGTTCAACAATTCCAACTATAACCACTTTTAAGCATGTCAATCAAAACCAAACGAATGTCAGTTTTACATTTATTATTGTCTTTAATTTTATATGCAATTAGTTAACTATGAAACCCACAAAAGAAAACTGTATCTTAAGTGTAAGTATTTTAATTTCCTTAGTTTAAGTTCCCTGCGAACGAACCTAGACTTGCCTAGACTATATTACCACTAGACAGAGTACACTGCTCTTAGTTGCGTTTTAAGATAGATTAGGTAAAACCTTGAATTATAAATTTAAAATTTAGGTAGTTTAATAAAAAAACACACATCAAAGTTTTTGGCGCCGCTGCCGGGGAACTTTGAAATTAGGAAAAGATTAGAATAGTTAGAGATAAGTTACCTTTAGTTTTCTAGGATAATTTTCTAGTTATTAATTTCTGAATATTAGTAAGCAATAAAGTAATAGGTAGAATGGCTAAGGATAGCGAAGTAGAGGAAACAATGCTAGAAAAAAGTAGGAAAGTCCCCGAAACCCCTAATCCACCCATTAAGGTACCTGAAGCAGACGTCCCTTTCTCAGCGAAGTCTACTCACATCAGCATGGTACAGAGCTTAGAGTTCGATGGTGAGGTAAATGAAGATCCGTACCATCACCTATCGCGATTTAAGGAGGAATGTCGGCTTTTCAACTACAGGACAGGAACTAAAGAAACGGTTAGATTGGGAATGTTTAGGTATTCATTGCAAGGAATGGTGTTAGCATGGTTGGAGGAGCTCGATCCGGATTCAATCAAGACTTGGGAGGAATTGAAATAAGCGTTTTGCAACGGATTTTACCCGCACGAGCTGAGGAGAGTCAGAGAGTTAGCTGTGGAGAATTACTCCCAAACGGAATCCGAAACGATGGGCGAAGCATGGAAGAGACTAAAGAAGATGTCGAGAGCTTGCTATGGTCGTGAAAGGAGTATTGAAGAGTTAGTGCAACTCTTCTACAGTGGAGGAACGAGCAAGACAAGGAAGCACTTGGATCTGATGAGTAGAGGATCGTTTGATTACAAGACCGCAAATAGCAGTTACGCGGCGCTAGATGTCATAGCAAAAAGGAATTTAGACAAAGATTGATCGAAGTCGAAGCTGCTTGAAGGAAAGGTGGAGAGTTTGCAAAAGCAAGTCGACATGTTAATATAAGAATCAAAAGTGAGAAACAAAGAAACTAATCAGAGGAATAAGAGATTAAGGAGGGATTTGACAAGGTCACAAAAATGATGGAGTTGATCTGTGATCAATTGTTCTCGAAAGAAGAAACGGTGAAAGGAATCACAACAAGGTCAGGAAAGGCAACAAAATCACCAAGGAACCCTCTGGAGACTGAAGAAGAGAATGATGAAGAGGAAACAGTAGAGGAATAAGAGGAAACTGAGACGGTGAGGAAAAATAGCAAGGAGACGAATGCTGGACAGAAGAACCAGCGCCGCTGGAACACAACCTGAAGGAACCAGCGCTGCTGGTGACCCAACCAACGCCTCTCCTCGTCCAGAAAAGGCCACCAGCGCCGTTGGTCATAGCCCCAGCGCCGCTCCCCGTCCAGAAAATGCAACCAGCGCCGCTGGTCCACCCAGATTCACCACCAGCGCTGTTGGAACCCAACCAGCGCCGCTGGTACCACCCAGAACAGATTCCCAAACGCGATCACAACCTTACAACAAAACAGTTCCATATCCGAAAAAGTTGAAAAAGAATCGAGTGGAGCAGAAAGCGGAAATTTTTAAGGATACAATCTGGGGCACGATGGTTACGATGCCGTTTACGGACTTGGTTAGGTTAACACCAGGATATGCAAGGCACATAAGGGACATGCTAAAGGAAGACAGGGTGTCGAAGGATGTGCACGGAATCGAGGAGGTAAAGGGAAATCTAGAAGAAGGAGATGAATTCGTCACACCGAAGTTGGAAGATCCGGGCAGCTTTGTCATACCTTGCACGTTAGGAAACAAAATAACGTGTGATTGTTTAGCAGACTTAGGAGCCAGTATTAACCTCATGCCTTGGTCTATCTACATTCAGTTAAGTAATGAAGCTTTAGATACGACCATGATGACCATTAAGTTAGCAGACCAGACTTTTCAACGTTCTTTAGGGAAGACTGACAACATAATTGTGACAGTAGGAGACCTGCATTTTCAAGCGGAATTCATGGTCATGAACATTCCTGAAGATAAGAAAGTGTCAATAATCTTAGGTAGACCTTTCTTAAACACCGCCAAAGCCGTAATAGAAGTAGCAGAACGTAGGATCACCATAGGAAATGGTAGGAGGAAGCTGAGTTTGACCATGGAAGGAGACACGGACCTAGGAAAGGATGAGATAGGAAAACTTGCCGAAGAAGTAGAGATAGTGGGAGTAGACAACCAAGCGAATCAGGAGATAGAAGAAATTTTAGGAATAGGATCACCTGAATGCCCCTGGGATTTAGGAGAATTAGAAGAAGATGAATTTGATGGAGCCTTAGTGCAAGCACCCAATAACCTAGTAACCTCGCTAGAAGAACCGCCTACAGATCTAAAAATCAAACCGTTACCGCAAGGATTGGAGTATGCCTACCTGCAAGGGAAGTCGCAACTTCCGGTCATTATTTCATTAAAGCTTAGTACGAAGGAGAAGGCAACATTGATAAAGGTACTTAGATCTCATAAGAAGGCATTTGCTTGGAAAATACCAGATATTAGGGGTATAGACTCATCGTACTGTAACCATTGGATTCACCTAGAGGCTAATTCGAAGCCAGTAGTGCAAAGACAGACGTCTTAACCCAAACATGAAGGAAGTAGTGAAGAAGAAGGTAATTAAGTTGTTAGATGCAGGGATAATTTACCCCATTTCGGATAGCGAATGGGTAAGCCCTATTCACTGCGTTCCTAAGAAGGGAGGAATGATAGTAGTGGCTAATGAGAATGATGAATTGATAGCAACTAGGACAGTTACGGGATGGAGAGTATGCATAGACTATAGGAAGCTTAATGAGGCCACAAGGAAGGACCATTACCCATTACCATTCATGGACCAGATATTGGAGCGACTAGCAGGGAACGGGTATTTTTGCTTTCTCGATGGTTTTAAAGGGTATCTTCAGATTCCCATTCATACGGAGGACCAAGAGAAGACAACTTTTACTTGCCCCTATGGCACTTACGCTTATAGGAAGATGCCCTTTGGACTGTATAACGTGCCCGCGACATTTCAGCGGTGTATGACAACAATCTTTCAGGACATGTTAGAGAAGTCAGTAGAGGTATTATGGACGACTTTTCAGCTTTTGGAGATTCGTTTGACTCATGTTTAAGGCATTTAGATAAGATGTTGGCTAGATGTGAAGAAACCAACTTAGTTCTTAATTGAGAGAAATGTCATTTCATGGTCAAGGAAGGAATAGTGTTAGGACATAAGGTCTCCAAAGCAGGAATAGAAGTAGATAAAGCTAAGATTGACGTTATGGCTAGGTTACTAGTCCCCATTAATATGAAAGGAATTAGTAGCTTTTTAGGTCATGCAAGTTTCTTTAGGAGGTTCATCAAAGATTTTTCCAAGATAACCAGACCAATGACAAACTGTTGGAGAAAGAAGTTAGGTTTGACTTTGATGAAAATTGTGTAAAAGCCTTTAAGAAACTTAAGAAGCACCTCATGGAATCACATATAGTAGTATCACCAGATTATGCATTACCTTTTGAGATAATGTGTGATGCTAGCGATTATGACGTAGGAGCAGTTTTAGGACAAAGGATAGACAAACACTTTAGGCCGATTTACTATGCTAGTAAGACCCTGAACGAAGCTCAAAAGAATTACACTACCACTGAAAAGGAGTTGCTAGCGGTAGTTTTTGCCTAAGGATGCGATGTAACAACCCTCAATTTCCAATTTGGACAACTTACTTATTTTTATCTAGGTATCTAGCCCTAGAGAATTATTAAGAGAAATGACCTTCTAGACATTTAGGGCATGGTGATATTTGCTCTCTAGTTCAATGGAAAGCCAAAAGGAGGTTAGTTGCCTTAGAAATTCCATAAACAATAACTAAAATCATTCAAGACAATCTCAAACTATAAACTAGTTCAAATTGAACTTGACGAAACATCAATGAACCAAAAATTTTATTTCAAGAAGTTAAGTTACATAATTAGTAATGTAAGACTCACTAGTTGAGATAACAATCATAAATCTTCACACATGTCCAACAAATCAAACACCAAACCAATTGAAGTGAATTCGAGCATAAAAATATATGATCTTCTCAAAACAAAATTTACAAGCTTGATTATATATAAAAGTGGGTTTAAATAATAATAAGTATACATATGTGTATAAAACTTATATACAATGAGTTAAGTAACAAATTAAAACACAAAAAAATATATACAAACATACATACACGGTTATATATATATGTATAGAAATAAATTTCACCTTAAAAACACTAGGAAAATTATGGTCAACCTTTATGCATGCACCTAAACCAAATATACATACACATACACTATTACTCACAAACCTAATGCCTTTTTGTATTGTTGGAAGACAAAATTCAGCCCTCCCTCTCCCTCTCTTGACCGAAACGCCCAATGGGTGTGAGAAGGCATGCTTAAACTTGTAGTTTCCAATACACCATGCCCCAAAATACACTCCAAATTTTCCTTACACACTCTTAATACTTCCTCTTCTCAAAACAAACACACACAACTTATTTTCTCTCCTCTTTTCTCTCTTATTCACGGCTCAAAGAAATCAAGAAAACAAAACCAAAAATCAAATCTAAAGTATTATAATAATAAGGGTTTTTGCAAGGATTAAACAAGGATTAGTCCAAGCTAGCTTTAAGGGCTATTTCAAGCTTGAAACAAGGTTCATATGGGGCTTAGGGGCCCACGAAATTTCTGCCCAAAATCACTTTCAAATCCGAGTTCATCAAGGGTATAAATCTTCATCTCTTAGCCTAATCTATCTTGTTTTTGTATATACTAAAAGATCATTATCAAAAGTCTATGTTTTCTCTTGATTCTTTGAAAAACACACTTGATGAAGGCATGTTAATAGAATCTTTCCTTTCATGCCATTGCTTGTCAAGATCTAGGGGAAAGATTCAAGGATTTAACTCAAATGAGACCCAAAAGTGTTGTTTTATGTTAATGTCTAGTGAAAGTGACTTTTTGTTTGAAGAAAATAAAGATATATTTGCATATACTCATAAATATATTTCTGTATATTTTCATGGATAAACTCATTTTGATGTTAAAAGTAAGATTTAATAAAGGTTTTGTTGTTAACAAGGTTAGATCTTGTCATGCATGTACATAAGTTGTGATAAATTAGTTGTTAAGAGCTTGGACTTGAGATGGATCTTTGAAGGATGATTGATGAACTTGAAATTGATTGAAATCTATATATTTGATGTTAAGAGATACAAAATAAAGTAATAATCTTGTTAGTGGTAATCTAGAGGCTCAAGCAAGCAACCAACACCATTGGTGAGTTGATATAATCAATAAACATTCTGACAGAATTGATCTTCTGTCTTAGAACGGGTAAAATGAATATGTGAGGGCATTTTCAAGAAAAACTTTCAAAATAAAAGTTGTAGAGGAACGAGTTAAGTTTGACCTCCAACTACAATTACTCAAAAATACTGAAGAAAACCAAAGATATGATTTTTCTACTGAAACTGGTCAAAACTGTAATTTTGTATGAATATTTTATAAACTTTAACAATTTTTATCTCCTAAACCAAAAGGCTCCAGGAGGTTATAGTTGGTGGGAAGTAATTTCAATGTGACCTGAACTTAAAATAAAATCATGGGATTTTTCCAACAATCAAAACCCCGAGAACTTTTATAAAACGTCTGATGTCGCAAGCAGTGCCCGTTCGGGACAGTTTGTGTTTGGATAATTTTTAAGGACACCAAACATTTTCTAAAACTTCACCAAAAATTCACAAAAATACTAGATACATATAAGTCACTGTGTAAAAATCATGAAAGTCCAAATAATTCGGCTTGACCCCAAAATAGTAGCCAACATTTCATAAAAATGTGAATTAAAATAGAAAATTTTGAAGTGAACTAATAGTTTGTGTAATGGGTTATGTAATGAACTAAGAACCATAATGGGCTAACCCGGCCCAAATAACCAACCTATAAAACCATAAATCAGTAGGCTTACCTAGCCCAATAAGGTATATAGCCTAATAACCAATATAACCCATTAAGCACATAACCCAAATAAGGTAAAACCCAACAACTAATGTAAGCCCAAAACATTTAAAAGTCCATGACACTTTAGGCCCAATTGATAATGGCCCATAACACTTAAACGAATTTCATTAACCAAGCAATTGTAAGACAAATTGATAAATATGCGAGTTGAAGACAAGTGTAATCAAAATAAAACAAGATGATGAAGTGAGATAGACATAAGTAATTATGTTAACCAAATGCTAATATATTGATATCACAAATGCTAATTCGTGCTAAAATAGGTTACACATCAAATGATGAATAAGGATAATATAATATATATATATATATATATATAGAAGGACTAATTTTAATAAGAACATATTTATATGTATACATACATAAATACAAAGATTAATTTGAAACGAAAGGACTTTATAAATGTTATATATAAATCATAAAGATTACATATATGCATATTATATGACTTTTTGGACTTAACACATTTTTATAATAATATTCCATAAGAGTACTTGACGAGATATAGACAATAAATCGTGACATTATTTAACAAATTATTTCATTTAGACATTTACAAGAACAAATGGACTATTATATATATTATGACATTTGACGAGACATAATGACATTTCCTAGGACACTAGTATAGGACATGGAGTTGTGCAAATAAGTAAGTACTTATTGAGTGACTTGTGGACAATGTAGGATTGTTGGGCAGATATTGAGTGTGTTTCAGGTGTATAGAGTGTTCCTGTTCTTGTTCGTTGACTTAGGGGACTTATACTTGTGCTGCTTTCAGGTGAGTTTCGTAGCCCCTTTTTATTACAAGTTTTGAGGTGGAAGGTATACTTATTTTTCAAACAGTTTTGTCGATTTCTGCTTTATGTTCAATATTGAGCTTGTGCGTATAGAGTTACTTGTGCCATTTGACGTGCTTCTGTCTTGTTGTATGTGTGTGATTATGTGTTTCTTGTTGTGCTTATTGACGCGCTTATATGACGTGCTTTTTGTGTGTATTGGAGACTTGAGACTTTGGACTAAGGCAGGTACTGTAAGGCCGGACTTTGAGACTTGAGATTTTTGGACTTATTATGGCGTAACTCTGCTCGTTATATATTGAACTATTACTTGTTAGACTTAAAAGAATCGACAAAAGACTTATTTCTTTGACTAGACTTTTTGACATAAAACATACAAACTCACCAACCTTTGTGTTGACACGTTTTAGTATACTTTTTAGGTACTCAGGCTAATCAGGGATAAGGACTGTTATGCTAGACTTGGACTTCGGAGATTAGTGCTCCTTTATTATTGTCAGACTTTGAGGCTACATGCCTTGGATTATTTCTTTTTAGACTTGGTTGTAATAAGCTGTTTAGCACTGTTATGACTTTGAACTCATGTTTTGGGAATATATTTATTATATTCTATTTCATTTAGCCGTATCTATGTAATTCTGTTAGGTCCAGATTTACTGAACTCGCTCCAGACGAGACCACTAGAGCCCTCTGAAGATTTTTCCAGAAATTATGTGAAGACCAGTGAACCATTTACTTGTACAGGAATCTGGATTCCACCAGATTGGTTCACTTGACTTCACTCCAGTCAAGATCTTTCCACTGAAGAACATTCTCACTGAAGTCAAAGACTGAAGTCTGAAGAAAGAAGTTTGACAAATAGCGGAGCTCACTGGCAGACTTACCAGATCTCCTAACTGGAGTCCTTGACAGTGTTATAGACCTTACAAGTCTGAACACTGATTACGAGGGATTGACTTTATGCCTTTACATGCCTTTACCCGGATAATTCATTTGTCCTTTGTTAAAAGCCTTACATGCATGTAAAGGTGGTTGGTTAATTAGAAGACAAGTCACTATCAAGTGACTTTATTCTTCTACTTTAACCAATGCATTTAAGGAATTAATGTAGTTTCCTTAAATGCATGCAATCATATTTGTACGGCAAAAAGAATATTATATTTATTCTTTTTGCCTATAAATACCAAGTCATTTCCCTCGTCCAAATTACACTTTTGCAATTTGGTGCCTTTGCTCAAATACTCTCGATCTAAACAGTTATACTTCACAATTTTAAGTATTTCGATCAAAAGAGTTTATTTAGCAAATATTAGATCACTTGTAATTCATAAGGTTGTTTAGATATTTACTTTGTAATATCTTAGTTCCGCAACAACCTTGTATTTTATTTAACATCAATAAATAAAATACACTTAAAAATTACATTGTGTCTTACCATTTACTTTACTTGCTTATCTTTATATTACTTAAGTTACGTATTACTTTATATATATTCTTGCATTTATATTTATTGTAATAGTAGTCCAATATAGTGCATACTTGACTTGTCGTATTCTACACTTGTGGGTTAAACCATCAAGTGAGGGACTTCACAATTGGTATCAGAGCGGAAGGCTAACATACTTGCCTAGATCCGTATTTCTTGATGGCCACTCCTGAGAATACACAAGGAAACCCTTTTAATATAAGTCCTCCCCTCATTATTGAAACTGAACAGACTACTGACCATGTTAACAATAATCCCCCACCACCACCTCCTATTTTTGCTTCTCCACACGTGCATGTGCACTACTCAAACACTCCTGTTCCCAAATTCAGTGGGAATGGTGATGAATTTGGCACGTGGAAAGCTAGGATGATATTACATATTACTGGAATTGAGAGGAATATGATAAAAATTTGAAATAAAGGACCCTATATTCCTAGAAGCCCTCTCAATCCACTTCTTGACCCTCTTAGAGCAAGATCTGGAAGGGAAAAGAGAAAGGAACACTGGTCTGAAGAGGATAAAAGACTTGTTAATATGATCCTCGGGGCCGTTCCTGAATCTCTTATTCCCACACTAGTTCTTTATCCTAGTGCTAAAAGCATGTGGGATGAACTAGTAAACCAGTATGAAGGTGGCGATGACACTATTGTTACCCGAAAGGTGTCTTTAAATAAGAAGTACGAGTCATTTTTTGCTCTGCCTAATGAATCATTAACTGGTACCTACACCAGATTTATGAGCATCATAAACCAGTTAAGAGGGCTGGGAGTAGAAAAAGACAAGAATATACTTCTTGAAAAACTTTGTGATATTATTCCATCTAAATGGTCTCACATGATCGTGGTCTTGAGACAAGGTAAAACCTTGCATTCCCATACTCTGTCAACATTGTATGGAGCCTTCAGATTCACTGAAGAGAATCAAGCCCAGAGAATTGAGGAAGAAAAAGATGCTATTAATCATGCTTCCAGTAGTTCCCCTGTGGTTAGTCATACTGAACCACCCTGTACGGCATTAATGTCTTCTGAGAATGTATTTTCTATGAAGAAGATGATGTCTGAATTAATGGATTCTGGAGCCATGAATAATATCTCTCAAGATTGTGATGAAACTGATTGTGATGATCTGATGGCTATGATTGCTAAAACGTTTAACCGTTTTTAAAGCAAGAGCCAACAAACCCACCGGACAACATGCACCCAATTTCTCTACTGACAAGACCAATCTGACATGTTTTAAGTGTGGCAGAAAAGGTCATTTCATGAAGGAGTGCAAGTCCAATCAATTTGTTTCTCAATCTGGGCCATCAACTTCTTATAACAAGCCTGATGATAGCTACAGATTGAAATATAAAAAGCTTAGGGCTCAACTTGCTCTCATGTCTGCAAAAAAAGATAATAATAAATGCATGGTTGCTGAAGAAGAATGGGTTTCCTCTGATGACTAATCAATTGATGATGAAGAGGAAAGAGATTGTTGTTATATGGCTCTGGCTGATCAAGAGCATCTGGTGAAGGAAGATGTCACATCTGGAAGATGGGTGGACATTGTTATTACAAAGGTAATTGATTATGACAAGGAAACTGATCTTGAATTAAAATTGCAAATTGCTGAAGCTCTAAACTCTGATTTAATTTTTGTGGAAACTGTTCGATCAGGAATGTCAAATATTTTTAAAACAGATTTTTCTAAAATGGCAAATTTACAATCAAAGTTAAAAGAACTTCAAGACATTGAATTGGCTTGTAAAGCACAAGTTTTGGTCACTGAACAACTGGTCCATAAAAAGGAAGAGCTTGAAGATGTTTTAACAAAAGAAAAACATGTCATTCGGTCATGGCTTGAGACCAGAAAACCGTATGATGCTGCAAGAAACCAGTACCCCTCCCAAAAACGAGCATATCTGGGGGGTGATGTGACTGCTGCAGCATTAATACTTGTTGTTGACCGACTACCAGAAGTGTTAAAACCAAGCACTATGTATGATGAACCAACAACACCCAAAACTTGTATTATTCCTCCTACTCAATTGTTTGAGGTCAAGACTGGAGTACACCAGATAAATGCTCCAGTCAAGAAGGTCAAGCAGAATAAACCTTTGCCTCAATCATCTTCTAAAGAACCCCAGGTTCAGAAAAAGAAGTGTTGTTCCACCTAAGCCAAAAGTCCAGTCATCTAGAAAGGCTCAGGTGTCATCTGAAGAAACCATTTTGTTAAGGTTGGAAAGCCAGTTTCAACTACTGGCTCATCAAGTCCAAAGTTGTAATGCAAGACTGAACAATTTTGAGGGTACTTCATCTGGCCTGAAACAAAATTCAAAACCTTTTTCCAAGAAAGATAAATTGTTACCCCTGTTGAGAAAACGAAAAAGGTTTCAAAACTGTCAACCTCAGTGGTCTTTTCAACTAAGACTACTGTTGAAGAAAGTGAACTCAACCAGATAGCCCCAGAGATCCATTTGGCAGGATCTAGAGAACCCATCAGTCGATGGGTTCCCAAAACTAACTAATCAATCCGGTGGATGTGCAGGGCGATCGAAAGAAATATATTTGGTATCTTGACAGTGCTGCTGGCAGGACAATGACCGGATGCAAGACCCTGCTGGAGGAGTTCGTGTCTTCAGACGGACCCTTCATTACTTTTGGAAATGATAGTTCTGGAAAGACTGAGGGATATTGCTAGGTACCCTATTGTTGCGTGGATCGTAATAAGACATGATTCGTTATGTCAAGAGTGTGAAATCCTCTTGAGATAACTAGATTGCTATTGCCTTTTGCTGATTAATGAGTAATTAACTAACCCAAGGAGATGCACAAGGCTTGTGGTTTGTGTAGGAGATCACACGAAGGACAAGTATTAACCTTAATTCGTAATTTTGTGAATATCTTCTAAGATTTTCCAAACGATTCAAAACGATTAACCTAATTCCGTAGATTAGGTCTTGTATTTATACTAGTTAAGTATTGGATCGTGTGGGCTTAGGCTTTAATCAAAGATTAGGCCCGAAACAATAAGTCATTCGACTTGCCTCGTGCTGACGTCAGCACGAGGTTGTTCCTACATGCTGATGACGTCAGCACGAGGGACGACCTTTGACTCTTTGTTTAGCTTCGTTTGGCTCGTACATAACATCCAATCATCGTTCAAGTGTTCTACAACACTTATAAACCTTGATTCTATGTTCTTGTACCTGCAAAACAATATATAACACACAAACACAATACAAAACACAAACAGATATAATATTGAAGTTCAAACGTAATCATTAAATATCAACACAAGTTCTTATTTAAATGATTACAAAAATAGTTCTTAAAACATAAACGATAATCAAATCTATGTTGCGATTGTCACAACGAATCTGCATCTACAGACTCCCCCTTGACGATTGCAACTAGATATCTTTAAAGTCTTCGAACTTGAACTTCAAAGCTATCCATTGAATAAAAGTCTTGTGCTATTCGCATGAATTCTCTCTTGCAAACAATGTGCGAGAATGTTGCGATAGCGCCTTTCTTCCACTCTCCAAAATTCCACTGCTGAGCATGGTGTATCCAAAAGTCTTCTTTGATCACCTCTTGACAAATTGACAACCTGCATTGGATCATACATGTGTAGCAACATTTGTTCTTGTGAATCATCAACGAACATCTGTGCTTCGCCTGACTTGATATCTATTTGCCAAAATGTCATCTCTGTCAGCATATCTTGATCCCATCTGATAGCGGGAACCTTCTTAACACATTTAATCCTTCCCTGGACAAACCGAAATGTGTCATCTGGATTCTTAATCTTCTTCATAGGTGTTGGCTTAATCAACCTTTCTTCTGGCTTCAAACCTCTATCACTGAAATTTCTAATTCTTTTCATCTCTGAATCTATTCCAGTAGAAATCTGCAAGTCCATTGCTCTGAAGATTAACGAACCATCGTCTTCCCAAATCTATCATGTCAGAATCACTAAGAGAGTGAAAATGTCTTTGACTCATCAACATATACTGACATCCTTCTTTTCTCTTGATAACAAATAAATCGATTCTTTGATCATAAAACCAACTTTGTATCACTGAGAAGTACTTGGGTGCATCCTTGTCTGAGACAAACTCCCAAAACATCGATGGCTTATACGTATCACGTATTGCCAAACCAGTATGTCCTCTATAACCTGGAATCAGTCTATTAATAATAAACTCATGATCTTGCTGCACCGGAGGTATATTAAATCTTCCAAGATGAACCTCTCGCGTAGCATCTATATTCCAGAATAGATCAAATACATTATCATGTCCTTCATCAATAATGTTTGCATATACAGCAAACCTCAAACTGGCTGCATTCTTAGGTTCATCTGGACTTTCTCTGATTGGATTAAGATTGAGATGTTCTACTTCAGCTATTGGTTCAACTTGAATGACTTCATCTTCATTAAAGACACGATCAAAGTCATAAGGTATATCAAGCAACCTTTTTCTATCAGCTTCTGAAGTAATGAACTCTCCTTCTTCCATATCTTCATCATTGATACTTTCTAGATCTTCTTCAGCATCAAGATCGTCCAATGCACCTATCCTTTGAAGCTTATCTGCAATTCAAACGATTACATATACAAAGATAAAGAACATAAATCATAATCAGACATAATAAAATAGTAAAATACATAAAAGAAATTAAATAAATAATACT